>NC_136801.1:30791897-30799397 GCF_951216825.1 Electrona antarctica
CTTTATTATTAAAGAAATTGATGCCAATATTGCCCGCCTCTGTTCCAAGGCAGCTGGAGTGTCACATTCTCACACACGATAGCGTTGTGGATGGCAGTTTGTATCAATAACTATCACACGGAGAGAGGAGGAGGAGTGGAGAGGATTGGGATGAAGGTTGACAGGAAGGAGGGACTCTCTTCACTAAGAGTTGGTCACACATTGTGTGTGTGTGTGTGTGTGTGTGTGTGTGTGTGTGTGTGTGTGTGTGTGTGTGTGTGTGTGTGTGTGTGTGTGTGCGTGTGCGTGTGCGTGTGTGCGTTGAATGGAAAGCTGTGGAAAAATAAATAAGCACTAATAGTCATTTATCTCCCATGTTCCCAATTACAAGCTCACATGTGCTTGTAGATCGGCTGTTTCCGAATAGCTGAAAAATAACATAGGGCTTAAGTGTTTATAAACTGTTGCACATTTTGCTGGCGACCCCCCCTGGAAACCTCCCGAAGGACCCCTGGGGGTCCTGGAAACCTCCCGAAGGACCCCTGGGGGTTCCCCGGACCCCACTTTGACGATCACGGTCTCATAAACCATCAGTTTAATTAACAACACACAAAGATCACAGTAGGGGATTAGTAGAAAATAGAAAATATGGAGAGATAAAGGGAGGGGGTTGGGGGGGGGGGGTTGTTTGGGAATACAGAGAGAGACTCATAAAGAATCTCACAGAGCGAGGAAAAGAGCAGAGAAGGAGACGAGCGTGAGGAGGAGCTGAAGGAAGAGCAGGCGTAGTTTACTGCCTGGCTTAGTCGACATGGCAGCTTGGCCCCAACGCTAATGACTGCAATTATACAGACACTGATTGGGTTAGGCCGCTAATTGCACACACACGCGTCTGTGTGTAAACACAGACGCGCCGCGTTTACTCAGGCGACGTGCCAGGCAAAGGCACTCAGCACGAGCCCCGGCCACCGCGCACATAAATCTCTGGGTCGTCTTCTCTCCGCGAGGCGATGATGTTTCATGATCTGCCCGAGAACCGCATTACCAAGCTCCCGAGCACACGCCTGAGTTATGTGACGATGACAACGTCGTGGCACTCTGGATTCTGTGTGCACTCTCGGAGCGTGCCTGTGAGTTTACGACGGCGCTTGTTTTCTCTTCTCTACGGTTTGTCAAGTCGAGTCAAGTCGAGTAGAACTTGTATTTGTCCCCAGAGGGCCAATTGTTTGTTCGGCAGTAAAAACTGTACTAACCCACAGTAATACACAATCAAACACAACATACTATAAGAAATAAAAAACATAGAAGTGCATAAAAACCTTTATGTTGCTAGGGGCAGTTTTCTTTACAGACCGTAGTCCTATAAAAATACATACATCTACAAAAAAAACACAGTACTACAGTACTTGAAATCAACTATACTGTAACTACTGGAGTTTAGCTGTGAAATGGCTGAGGGTCTGCATGAGAGTTTGTATCTGTTGGTTTTATAACAGATATACCAGTAAGATATACCAGTAAGGCGAGAATTGACCTCGAGGTCGCGTGCACACATCCGCCTCGTTGACGGCAGACTGCTGGGCGAGCGCTGGCGCTTTGGCATGGGGGGGTCAGATCAACATGGAATTAATTCTGTACGGCCATGTAAGGAGCATGTCTTGCGTGTACAGGGTTTGATGAGGTCAGATCAACATAATGGAATGTCAGAACAGGTCAGCTCCGTATATGGAGATTTAAGGGTGGTAGCGGGGACATTCTCTTGAGTGTACAGGGTTTGATGAGGGCCGGGCCTTAATTTTCGGGCCTGTTGAGAACTTTGCCGGCTGAAAGGGAGACATCCAAGAGGAAGGATGGATGGGGAAGGATCAACATAATGGAATGTCAGGTATATGGCAGGTTCGATGTTGGCAGCCATGTGAGTTGCTGGCCAATATTGATGACATCATGGATCTCCATATGGGCTTAATTGCGACAGCATATCACAGTTACTATGACATCAGATGTCACAAGACCTGGGCACCATATATAGAGGCTTTCCCATGTATGGGGATTTTGAATGATACACTGACGGGAATTGCACGTTTTCATAGTAAATGCGACCAATAAACAGTGAGATTGTGCTTCCTCTGGACACTGCCCTTGGTTGAGGCAGTGGGTGCTCAGCTTTGAATATAAGTTAACTCATAAACCAACAAAGTGGAAAAAGCGGGCCTATATGTACAGCAACCAGATGCCAAAGATTATTATTTTATTTAGTATTTTTGTTCTCAGCATCATAGTATTGCATGAAAAGAAGAGACATGAAAGTTGAGGTTTTAAGTGACTCTGCCAAATGACATTCAGTATTATTATCATCGTTATTTTCAGAAGAATTTTCCCTAAAACAATTAAATGAATAATGTTATTCGCCTTTCAATACAAGAGTTACAAGGTGCAGTAGAATGAACTCAAATTATCATTACATAATCATAGTTTAAAACAAAACAACATAATAAAAAATGATATAAAAACACTAAAATAGGACTTTTAATAGGACGTATACTAGTGAATAAAACTCAGATTTCTTCTCGAACTTGTTTCATGTGAAGTTAATGAAATTATATATTTGGCCACGGAGCCGCATACAGGGTTTGTGTTGTTAAAATATTTTGAATATATTCCAACTTGTTCATATTTCATTCGAGATCTTTATGGAAATAAAGTAACACCAAAATAACACCAAAAAATAATAATAATAAACGGCTCGCCGTTACAGGGGTCCACTGGCATGTCTTTTCAAACGGGGGTCTGCGGGCTAATGAGTGTCATTTAGGGGGTCCTTGACATGAAAAGGTTGGGGAACCACTGAGCTATGTAGGAGACCCCGATTCAGCCTGACCTGGTGATTACAGGGTTCACTATCTTAGCCTTCATGGCCATTATTGTTCTATTAACCCGTTTTAGGCGGGAACCCCTTTTTGTGTTAGCATTATGTTATGCTTTAGCTATTGAAAAATAGCAGATCTACAAGCTCATAGCGCGCCACCGAGTGGCGCGCTACGAGCTTGTAGGTCTGCTATTTTTTTGAAGAATCGTGAAAAGTGACATGAAAGTGTTTGAGAACGACTGACATAGAAAAACATAGCTTTTTCAAGAAAACAGTCAGGATTTAGAAGACATTTACAGAATCGTTCCCAGGTCAAAATGGGTTAAAGAAAATGGACAAAGTTTAGTGTACCGACAACATGTAGGGACGGCTCCTCTGTCTGTGCTTTTTATTCACATTTGTCACTTGACTGAGGTTGACCCTGGATGGGTCTGCAGTAAATCTGCAGGAGCTCAGAAGGCATCGTTTCACTAATGAGAATCTCATAAACATTTCATATACAAAGAAAAATGTCTGCCCGTATTAGCATTTCCCCTTAAGTGCCTTTTAGGACCTTTTTTTTATAATGTTCTAAGTTTTCATTAACGGGGCCAAAAGTTTACGTGCGTGCGTACGTGCGTGCGTGCGTGCGTGCGTGCGTGCGTGCGTGCGTGCGTGCGTGCGTGCGTGCGCAAATGTTCTTCCATGTCTAGGGGAACAAGGATGCCATTTTATTAGCGTCTTGATGAGCGAGCGCGGGGTCGCTCAACTGGGGCAGAAGGGGACGGACGGTCGCTTGGTCCTCTACTCTTTATCGAGATGAGGTCGAAAATCCCAGGCATTTTCTTTTTTTTTACAAGAAAATTAACATGGCCGGAGTTCTACGGTGGTTCTTTAATGGGCTTAAAGGAGTCTTGGGTTCATCAAAGTATTTAGAAGTGGGGGTGGGGTTCATGCACGCTAACTGGACAGGTTTACTGGGGCATGAGAGTCAAAAAGGTGGGGGCTTCAGCCCTTCCAGGGCACCATTAATCCTAATTTATGCTTCAGGAATAGCCGATTTACAAGCTCACAATGCGTAGCGGATGCAATGCGTTGTGAGCTTGTAGGTCGGCTGTTTTTGCAGACAAAGTACAAGTCTGGCTTTATCCTCTCGTTAATTTCATGGACCTTCCTTGAGTCAAACCCGCGGTCTTGACGATAGCTATAGACCCCAACATTTGTTTGTCGTTTACAGAAACGTTTTAATAAACATGTTTAAAAAAAATCTTTAAATGGCTTCTTGCGCTCTTAATTTTTGCCCTTGTTGTTTGTATGTTTTTCCTTTTCATAGACGCGCTCGTATATAATTTAATGATTTCTGGAATCCGTTCCGCTTGCCCATATTTTAGGGTCTTGTAACAAGGTATTATAAAGATGGTTTGTGATGATGTACGCTGATTTATTTATACCCCACATTTCCTGGAGGAATTTGATTAAAACAGTTTTGGAGTTTTTTTCAGGCCAATGCCCTGTGTGGTATATCATTAGACAAACTGGCTTTAGCTAGATTTGAAACGTTTACAATGGCAGGAACCATGGACTGTCCTTTTAGGTACAAGGGCACTTATAATTAATGACCCTTTGGTGTAGTACATTTCTTTGAGATTCACTACACCAATGCCTAAATGAAGTCTAATGTCTATCTTTGTTGTTGTGTTTGTATAGGAGCAGTGGCGTGCACAGACATTTAGAGGGGCAGGTGCTTAAGTGAAAAAAAGGGCACCTTGTGCAGCGCGTGGAACGGGCCGGTTGCCTTAATAGTGTGAGATTTATAGAGTTTGGGGCATAAATAATATATTAGAAGCTTAAAAGGGCACATTGCTGTCCAGAGGGAAAAGAGCAGGTGGTGCTCTAGCACCCCCTAGTGTCCATCTGTGCACGCCACTGTATAGGAGTGGCAGCCCCTTTTTTGAGGGACAGAAAGCCAAACTGAGGTGCCACGTTGGCCATGGCCTCTAGGAACATACTATTATTTATTTGACTTATTTTTTATTTATTTATCACATACCCTCGCAAATCCACTCTTCCCTAGGGGTTATACGGCTGAGCAATATAAGCTCTGCTAAATTGCCTGCTCTGAACTGGCACCACAAGCATGCTTGCTTAAAGAACTCACAGAGTCAAAAATGGATGAGAACTGCCCACCAAACATGATTGCTGCAGATGGCGGGTAGAATTTAGAGCTGAATGCTATGATAACACAGATTCATTTAATTGACTATAAAATGTCACACACACTAATAGTGTGTTATTTTTATATTTTTGAGTGGTGCAACCACTCCAACGAACAGCAATGTCCGTTTGTGTCCGTTCTATGTGTGTGACCAGTACCAATGAGTACCAAAAGTGGCGCTGTTGTGCCAGAAACGGAGAGAGAGATATAGTGCTGCATGTTGCCTGCTAATGAGAGAGAGAGAGAGAGAGAGGGGGGGGGGGGGGGGGGGGGGGGGATTTGCACCACTCAGTTCACACGGGTGTGATTTTTATTAAAACAATACCTTTTTTTCTCACCGTCTCTACAGCTCTCTATACAGTGGTTCCCAAAGTGGGGTCCGGGGACCCCCAGGGGTCCTTGAGGGAGTTCCAGGGGGTCCCCAGCTAAATGATAGTTTGGAACCAAATGGACCCTTATTTGTACAAGCTCAGAGTTAAATTAACATTGATTTTACAATATAAATCGGGGGTCCCAGAGATAGAAATGCCTTTAAATGGGGGTCCGTAGACTAATGCATGTCAAACTTGGAATCCTTGAAATTAAACGGGTTCAGAATCACTGCTAGAGCCGTAAAAATCTTCTCTTATGGGGGTCCCTGGCATATCTCTTCAAATGGGGGTCTGCGGGCTAATTAGTGTCAATTTGGGGGTCCTTGACATGAAAAAGTTTGGGAACCCCTGCTTCTAGTAAACAGAAAATGCAAATGTAGGTGGGTCACCAAAATCTCCAATCAGAACCCATTTACCAGCCTAATGTTTATGTGCCAATTCCAATTTGTTTGTTCCATCACTTCCAATTTGCCTTGTTTATCCTGTACCCTGTATGAGTTCTCTCTCCTGATTGGATGAAATTGGTATCCCGGCTAACTAGCTTACTAAATGAGGAGACCCCATTACTGCACAGAAACACTCTATAGCAATCATTACTACCATAATATAGAGCTATTTAACACTTAATTTAAAACATTTGTCTCTTAACGATGTGTATAAAGTATTTATGTGCACGTGCGTGCGTGCGTGCGTGCGTGCGCAAATGCATGTAGTGCATACAAAAATGTGTATATTGCTCGCCGCACGACCGTATTGTTAACGCAGTTCGAAAATATATGCCAACCAGTGCAGCAATGTATAAACATTCAAGAGTGTTACCGGATTGGTTTAGTTGTGCATGCGATGTCTTTGCTAACACCCCAAATACACCTGATGTTGTTTTTGCCACAAGGAAGTCCTGATTTTGGAGGTGGGCTGTGTCTTTGATTTGTACATGGAACAGGCATTCCAAGATAAACATTTCTGTACATGGGCCATGTACTGTACATACTGTAAGCTGACCACGAGTGGCCTAACAATAGCTGGCATGAACAATGAGCAAAGCCAAACAACTTGCCAAATACTGCTCTGTTTCGGCTGTTATAGGCAGTTTGTCTGTGTGGAGGAGAAGGTGCCATGTGTATCCTTAGGTGCCCATGAACTCTCAACCCTGTTATATTTGTTTACCTGTAAAATTAATTGTAATTTGCGGATTGTGTGTGTGTGTGCGTGTGCATGCGTGCGTGTGTGCGCGCGTTTGTGTGTTACAGCAAAGAGAGGGAGAGTTGCATGGCTCTTAACCTGAGCAGAATAGAAGACATGCAGACCAGACTGCGAAGCAATCTGGAAGCTATCGGAATATTAAACCAAAAAGTAAGAACACACACACACACACACACACACACACACACACACACACACACACACACACACACACACACACACACACACACACATGCTGTGACAGCCCAGAGCTATCACTGATTGATGTATTAGGCCCATCAATCGCTCAGCAGTGTGAAAAGCACTACAACACGTGCACGTACACTCTCACACACACTCATGCACACGCAAAGATCCCTGCAGTTCTTTGGTCCAACATATATAGACACACACACACACACACACACACACACACACACACACACACACACACACACACACACACACACACACACACACACACACACACACACACACACCCATACTGGCCCACCTGCCGTGCAGCTTGCCTTACACACAAGATAAAGCGTTCAACCATGTGACTACGCACGCACGCACGCACACACGCACGCACACACACACACACACATGCGCACACACGCCTGCAATTATTTTATTATACTTGTGAGGACATCAACACTACAACAGGAAAATATTGACAGGAAGGCAATTTTATAAATGCCATTTGTAAAATCTTTGGACATTTCCAAAGTAAACCAAAAGCCCGAAACAACCGAACCAGTAACTGACACAAGTTCACAACACGTCGCCCTCTTGTAGATTATCTATTTTTGGTTCACAACACTAATGTCTAACCCAAACATAAACCTATTTTTATTTATTATTTGTATCATAAAACATATGTAAAGAAGGAAAAAAAGATATGC
>NC_136801.1:30804397-30846897 GCF_951216825.1 Electrona antarctica
TCTGTGTTCTGCACCTCTCGTTCTCGCTCTCCAGCTAAGCGCCCTCAGCGAGGAGAACCAGCGACTGCGTAGGCAGCTGCGAGCGGAGAGGGCCGCGCGCAAACGAGCCGAGCGCCTGCTCCCCCCTCCACCCACCCAGTGACGCTGCCCGTCCATGCACGTCTGTCCGTCCCCGTCTCTCGGCAGCCGTCCCCTCTGCCGAACCCGGCGCGGGGTGGCCTCCTCGGCGGAGCCTGGCGGAGGCCATCAGAAACCTCCCCGCCGGCCGCCACGAGGGTTGCGGCACGGCAGGAGACCGCTCATAGAGCGCACTCTCTCTCTCTCTCTCCACCTCACTGGAGGACATTTGGGCCTAGTAGGACGAGAGGAGATCGGACTCAATGTATCCGCCCACACACACACACACACACACACACGCACACACACACGCACACACACGCATACACACGCATACACACGCTCATCCCTAGAAGACTTCCTCATTGACCTCTGTCAGCAGGGAGTGCAGCCAGGATGAGGTTAATGCCTCCGGGGTCAAAGCTTACAGTCTATGGGTCAAAGCCATGTCCCACGCTGCCTCTGTGCTGCATAGCGGGCTCCACAGCGACCGGCTAGCAGGGTTTACCACACACACACACACACACACACACACACACACACACACACACACACACACACACACACACACACACACACCAATTGCTGTAAATGTATCAATGATAGGACACTACTACCTACTACAATTTGTTTCTGTAATATAAAATAGTATATAGATGATTGATGCCTTTTAAATCAACTGGATTAATATGCATAAAAAGAGTGCTCAGGAGGTAGAGTGGCCACTGCCGAAGTGTCCTTGAGCAAGACACTGAACCTTTATGGGCAGGTTGGTTGGGAGGGTTTCGACCGCTTGGGATGTCCAAAGGCGAAGCAGAAGGACTCTGTGGTGTTGTGTTGTGAAGACAAGACATGTGCCATGACTTTGTGAATGCAATCTAAACCTCGTAATAAACCCGTAATGTTTATGTCCTTGTGTACTGTTCAGTGGTGCAGGTGTGCAGTGTTCAAACAAGCAGCTCCTTCAGAGGAAGCTATACCTGTATAGGGATGGAAACCTGAACGAACAGAGAGACCATGCAGGTTCTGCTGTGATGATGACACTTCTGGGGACATCTGCGTCTTGGACCGCAATCGGTTTCCTCTCCTCTCGTCATGTGTCTCGTCTCTCTCTCTCTCTCTCTCTCTCTCTCTCTCTCTCTCTCTCTCTCTCTCTCTCTCTCTCTCTCTCTCTCTCTCTCTCTCTCTCTCTCTCTCTCTCTCTCTCTCTCTCCTCTCTCTCACACACACACACACACACACACTGCTCTTTGCTGTAGGGCACAACCCCTCAATATTTTCTCTCTCTCTCTCTCTCTCTCTCTCTCTCTCTCTCTCTCTATACACACACACACACACACACACACACACACACACACACACCACACACACACACACACACACACACAAACACACACTGGCTCGTTGCTGTAGGGCACAAACCTCAATATTTCTCTCTCTCTCTCTCTCTCTCTCTCTCTCTCTCTCTCTCTCTCTCTCTCTCTCTCTCTCTGTCTCTCTTTCAAACTTTTGTATGTGTCGCACATAAAAGTGAAAATAGCAGATCTATAAGCTCACAACTAAGCTCGTAGATTGGCTATTTTTCTAGGACAGGTTTCCAGCCGACAGCAAGGCCATCCTCGCCCTGTTGGTGCGGCGTGTGTCCATAACTATTAACTATTCTATGGCGGCGGTCTTGCTGTCACACATTCTAATGATGTTCAGCTGAACTGCATGTCCTTGTTAACCCATTCAGGCCTGACGTCGAATTTTCTAAAAAAAAGTTAACGATTTTCAAAAATAGCAGACCTACAAGTTCATAGCGCGGCAATTTAGCTATTTTTCAATAGCTAAATTATAACATAATGTATATAATAACTTATGTAACAAAAAGGGTTCCCGCTCAAAATGGGTTAACTTGTGTTTTTTTCTCATTTGCAGTGTCACACACTCAGAAATACTCCTTTTCATGTGCGAACACACACGAGCACGCATCATCGCGCACACCCAGTCCCAAAACTCACATTAATTTTCTTTCACTTGCACGCGCACATACACACACACACACGCGCGTGCGCGCACGCACACACGCGCGCACGCACATGAGACACAAATGGCACAGTCATTAAAAATGAAACCACGGGCTTTCGAAAAAAGAAAAAAAAATCCCAGGCCCGAGAAAAAGTCAGCGGCGGCGCGGCGGTGAAAAGAGTCCCCCTGGAAACAATGAGGAGAACGATCATTTGTTGTTCTTGAAAAAGCGGTGCGAGGTTTCACAGAGGTTAAGCTTCCCTTTGATGTGTTTTTAACTCGTTTGGGCTCTGCGGAGGGATTAGTCAGCCCTCTCACACAAAAACACACACACACACACACACACACACACACACTACAGAATACAGCCTCTTCATTTCCACACCGTTAGCTCTTCTCACACAAAGACGGTTTAGCGTTAGAACCAGCTGCTTTTTTTCCTAATTTTTCTGCAGGGTACACACACACACACACACACACACACACACACACACACACACACACACACACACACACACACACACACCACATTTCCTAACCTAATTTCATCAAATGAACGTGTGTGGTTCCTCTCACTGCACTGCACCGTGAGGGTGAGTGGGTGTGTATGTGTGCGTGTGTGGTCCCCCTGGAAATACGGTGGTAAACCAGCAAAAATATTGCAAGGCAGTATTTTCTTTTTATCCCAAATTAGAGACGGGCTGTTTGTGAACAGTGTGGGCCTTTTTTTTCGACCACGAGAGAGAGAGAGAGAGAGAGAGAGAGAGAGAGGGAGAGAGAGAGAGAGAGAGAGAGAGAGAGAAGAGAGAGAGAGAGAGAGAGAGAGGGAGAGGGAGGGAAGGAAGAGAGAGAGAGAGAGGGTAGCTGTTAATCGTTACTGCAGTTATTATAGTCATTAGGAAGCATTATTTAACTTTTCCGAGATACAAATCCTTTGGCTGTGGTGCGTACATTGTGAGACTGTGTGCGTGTGCATGCGTTAGACAAGCTGCAGCCTTCGCCTCCCATGTAGGTCTGTCTCTGTACGCTTTCCCAAGCTAATAATCACATAACCGGCGTTCAGAAGCCCTGCTGTAAACCAATGGAGCCGAGACTCGCACACTGTAGCGACTGCAGAGAAGTCCGTTTGTTTTCACTGTGGGTTGCCATGTCAGAATGGACAGCTGTTCACAGTCAGTAGAGTCATTGTGGTTTTCTCAACTTTTTCTGGATCAGGGCCCAGCCGTCTGACCAGAAAATGCATGATCTGGTCAGATACCACTTTTATCCAATCAGGAGAGGGAACTCACAAAGGATATCGATGAAACAAGTGGAACTGGAAGTGACGACACACAGAAATAAAGGGAAAAAAATGAACACTTCTCTCCATGATTAGCTGAAATTGGCAACCCACCTGAAGATATATTTTCTGTTTTGTTACAAAATACTAAATGCTATCCTTTTTCTGCACCAGTGCCATTTGAGACTCCAGTGTATTAAACTAAGAGATGGAGAGACAGAACATCACTATCTATACTCTAGTGACTAGAGTCTATAGCAATGATTACTATCACTAATGCTTGCAGCATGACATTCAAATATGTGACCGAAATGTGTGTCACTTAAGAATATTAATTAAATAAATCACTTTGATATCATCTGTGTTTGTCATTCAATAGCCTAGTTCACAATACCTAAAAAAAAAAGATGAAAAAAATATAACCGCTGTTCATAATGAGATATATAGAATAGATATTTGAACTGCCCATACAAGTTTATTTATTGATAGGACGTCTACGTATGTCACGTCATGGACAGTAAATCGCCCACATTAAAAGGTCAAAATGCCTATCCCTAGTATGTGCAATTGAAAATGTCAGGTTCTTCTGATTCAACAGGGAGAAATCATGATGTACGCACTAGTCCATTCTAGAAAAGTAAAAATAGCTTACTAATGGCAGTGTCTCTCTGAAGGCGTCAGCACTCAGCAGTATAATTGGAATCAAACCCAACAGCATTAAAGCAAAAGGTCATGGGAGGGTCTGTACATCCTTAGCTTACAACGTTGTGTAATGAGAACGGTTGCAGCATGTGTGTGGGCCCCCAGCGGGAATCGTACCCCTAACCCCAGCGTTGCACCACCATGTCATGCTTCCAGCCATTAAACCACGCAGAGGGCCGCCATGCAGGTATAGTGGAAATCCTGCTTGAAGCTGGAACTTTAAATACCCCAGCAGAGTGAGCGCCGGAGCCAGGCAGAACCAATACAGCCTGCAGTTACACTTAGTAGCGTGTGGGTGCCGTGCATGGGAAAATAGCCGATCTACAAGCCCACAACGTGACGTGCTGTGACGCGTTGTGTGCTCGTAGATGGGCTATGTTCCATGTGCGACACATAGGCACAGCAATCCACGATAAACCACGCAGGCCTAATCCTCATAAAGTTATATGATGATGAAACCCGACATTAAATTATCAGGAAAAGTGCCAATGAATGTTAATAGCTGTCTTTTCCGGTCAAATAAGGGGAAGATTATATAGGCAGGCAGACTGCAGAGTTTGTGTTTGTGCATTTAATTAGGCTATAAGTGTCTGCTATAGGACTGAAGGGCAGTCATTTAAAAGCTATGTGTAGTGAAGGATGACTCTGGCTGGACACTTCAGTTGAACACAAAGTCTTACTCATGGTGACTACCTTGTTTTGTTTTAGTTTGTAGACTGGCTGGCTGGCTGGCTGACTGACTGACTGGCTGGCTGGCTGACTGACTGACTGGCTGACTGACTGGCTAGCTGGCTGGCTGGCTGGCTGGCTGACTGACTGGCTGACTGACTGGCTAGCTGACTGGCTGACTGGCTGGCTGGCTGACTGACTGGCTGGCTGGCTGGCTGGTTGACTGGCTGACTGGCTGGCTGGCTGGCTGGCTGGCTGGCTGGCTGAGAACTTGCCTTTTTGTCTGTATCTTATTGTACAATTGACTTTGTCTGAGGTGTGTCTTCTAGCTGGGTTTGTACATTATGTGTGATACGGTAGATTATCATTGCATTGTACCATTTTCTCTACCATATTGATGCTGGTTGAGCAGTGAGCTTCATACCTACGCTTTTCTCACCGTCTGTGTAGGAGGAAAGAAAGATTGTTAGGTAACGAGTGAGAGGAGGAGGAGGAGGAGGAGGAGGAGGAAGAGGAGAAGAGAGCACCAAGTAAAATTGCAGCATGGAGAGAGAGAGAGAGAGAGAGAGAGAGAGAGAGAGCATAGAAGCATAGAAGTTTTAGGGAGGGATAGAGGATGGGAGGGACAGAATGATAGAGGGGAGGGGGGGGCCTGAGAGATTTAGGGAGTGCAGGAGGGCTGCATGGAGGAAGGACAGGGAGACAGACAGGAGGGAGAGGGAGAGTATATTGTCCTTATCGTCCTCCTCCAGAAAACCAGCTCCTTAATGGGCCGCTGTGAAGGAGCAACGAGGCTCAGGGCTGATGCTACCTGATTAGAACCTCGACTGAACCTCTCACATCAAAGGCGACGGGGAGAGAGAGAGAGAGAGAGACACACACACACACACACACACACACACACACACACACACACACACACACACACACACACACACACACACACACACACACACACACACACACACACACACACACACACAGAGACAAACAGTAGGTGGAGGCTGAAGGTGAAACTATCATTTCTTACTTTCTGTAAAGTATGCATGGAATACGTTGCACAATGACTTGAATTGATTTCAGCAAATGCAATGCATTTTTATTTTTAACCACATGAACCCCGGCGTCTCCAATCTTGGCATGTCATGAAAACATCCGGCGATCATCCTGAGCTCACAGCGTGCTGAAGTGTGACGCGCTGTGAGCTTGGACATCGACAATGCACGGCGAAGAGGTTTTGTGTAGAGGGGAAAAGGTGGGGGTATAGACCCCCGTGTCTATCATCCAAGTGTTTAACCCATTTAGATCTGAAAAAACATGTCTTCTAAATCCTGACAGTTTTCTGAAATACCTATGTTTCTAGGCCTATATCACTTCAATATTTCATGTCAAGGACCCCAAAAATGATCTGCAATTGGCCTCCGACCCCCATCTGAAAATATGTTGTTCCAGGGACCTCCCCAGAAGCAAAGATTTGAGTTAAAAACGTTTGTTCTGAAAAAATATATTCCAAATTTGAGGCACATTTTCACGATTTAAAAAAAATAGCAGACCTACAAGCTCGTAGCGCGCCACTCGGTGGCGCGCTATGAGCTTGTAGATCTGCTATTTTTCAATAGCTAAATTATAACATAATGTTTAAAACACCAAAAGGGGTTCCCTCCCAGAATGGGTTAACCCATTTAGATCTGAGGACGATTCAAAAAATAACTGAAGAAGAAAGCAAAAGCAAGAAGCACTCGGTTGAGTAATTCCACGTTGTAACGGGTGCACGGTTCTGGAAGATACAGACTGTAGAGATGAATACCAGCACTCACGTTGTATCCTGGAAGGATTCTTGTTTTTATTTTGTTCCCCCCAGCAGCAAACAACAACAGTGTGGATGTTTCGGCCCAAGGGCCTTCCTCAGCGTGAATCTATAGATTGTTCCTGCGTAGGTGTCACTTATAAAGAGGACCTGGGTGCCACGCACAAAGCAGTCCGGGTGCACCGATAGTTACATCATTATTTTCTGTTACATCGTTTTTTTCAACATGAATTGTGGTGTTATTTAAGACAAGAAACAGTAAGCAAAAAAAGAAAAGAAAACACAAATGTAAAAGTATCAATGATGGATAAAATTGATGTTGTTTACACGTCATGTCAAGCTGGACAGTTTTTCGTATCCTATTTGTCCGGTCAGAAATGTCTCTATCATTTTACCCCTGGCCTATTCCCTGTTGACATCTTATTGTTCATACATAGTTCCTAGGATGTCTTGGGAACAAATTGTGCCACCATGTGCCATCCTGTTGTCCATTTCACGGCCTATTTTATCGTTTATTATAGATATCTGTCACCAGATTCACCCTCACTATATCTCCCCAATCAGTTAACTTTCAATACTGTGGCACAATGTTTTTAACTCAGTTTGCACGCAGTTGCCGTGTTAGCAAATACCATTCAGATAACTTGACCTTGGTCCTGGACAGAGCCAGTAAGGGAAAGAGCTTCATTATCTATACGGTAGGTTGCCATGACAACGCAGGGAGTCGCCCGACTTCCTGACTTGTGAAAGTTGTGACTCTCCGTCGCTACACCATCCTCATCATCACTAGTGCCGGACGAATGCGCCCATAGATATATAAACTCTAGATGGCTCAAGGCGGAGTTTCTGACGTCGTTCACCCGGCAGCCATCTTACTTCGGGGCTACTGTACAGTATGTTCAATGGCAGCTCAAACAGAAACAGTCATAACTCACTCAAATCTTGACGGATTTACAAACGGGTTGGTTTATTACAAACGTTGTCAACGTGGCTATGATTCAGGATGCTTTATATGAACGTATAAAAGCATATAAGTATGCGGACGTCTCTGACGTTTATAACAAACCAAACCGTTTGAAAATCGGTTGAAAATTGAGCAAGTTATGGTCATTTAAGAGTACATGCCCCATAGACACAATGTTATGTGGCCCGAGGTAAGATGGCCGCCACGTAACGACGTCGCTCTCCATTGGCCAACAGCGCGGGTGAGCTATCTAGAGTTTATATATCTATGGCGCCAGCCACCGCCAACCCGGACCTCGTCGCGGACATGAAACTTCCCCAGCCAATGGACTTATATCAACAATCTGACAACCAATTAACTGACGTCATCTCCACTACTAAACTATGAACAATGCTACAGAAGTCGGAACCATCTCGGACATTTGGATTCTTTCTCTAAATTAATTATGTAATGTACTTCCGAATGCCACACATTTCATTGTAAATTGATTCTTACCAACTAAAATATTGTTAAAACCTTAAATTATTCTCCTAGTTTTCTTGCGTCTGACTTCATAATTACTATTAAGGGTTTTCCTAGAGTTTTTCATAAAAGGTTTTTCTATTCATCTCCTGGAATGCATTTAAAGGGCCTTTCACTCAAAAGGTAAAAGATATTAATTCATTTTCAATTCAGTTGGGTACATTTTGAACCTCTCTAAGGTATTTCATGGTGTCCTGTCTTAAAGTGACAGTTTACATTTTCTGGTGGTCTGGACATTATGGTCCTGGTTCAGACTTTTCATTATTCACTTCTAAAATATAAAACCATAAACATTCTCCTCAAGGTGGATCCATATTTCCATCCATCAACATGGTGTATATTAAGTAAGATCCATATTGGATCTAAGCACTATAGACAAAACCTGACCTGTGGGACCCCTCTATAAAGACAAACTCAGATATTTTATACATTCTAGGAGATAATAGAAAAAGTTAATATAAAGACTGAAAAGCTTCAAAGCTCTGGAACCTCAGAAAGCACACTTTATATCCCACCTCTTTAAAGTGTCTAGGGATTTTTCATCCAAGTTACTAATATGACTCTTATGTTCTATAAACCTCACTTTTAATTATCTTTTGGCTTTACCCAAGTAAAACTCAGGCTTACAGGTAATACTGCTATTGACATCACCAGAATTTAAAGTTACTGTATAGTAAAGCACATACATAGTACAAGGAAAATTATAAGGAAAAATACCGGAAGGTAAAACTGACATAAAGTGGGAAGGTGGAACATAACCGGCTGCTCTCACTAAACACGTATACCCCACAAAGGGATCACTCAATATACCAATGCTTCTTTACCGCATCACAATAGTTTAATTCTTAGCTAAGTTAGCCCAAGCTTGTTTCTCTTGAACAGACACATTAGAATACACTTGCTTATTAGTATGAAAAACAGAAACAACAGTAAGTTCAAGTCTGCAAAAAGTGGCTACGGAGTAGAGGTAGGAAGAATACACAATACACAATCGGTCTCGCGGTTCTCGTAAATTCAGAATGATTAAAAAAAGGCTTCTAAATCCTAACAGTTTTCTGAAAAACCTATGTTTCTATGTCAGTGGTGCTCAACCTTTTTCATGTCAAGGACCCCCAGAATGATGTACATTTGGCCGCGGACCCCCATCTGAAAATATGATGTTTCAGGGACCCCCCAGAAGCAAAGATATGAGTTAAAAACGTTCACTGTGACAGAATATATATTCAACGATTTGCACACATTTTCAAGATTTTTCAAAAACAGCAGATCTACAAGCTCGTAGAACGGCACTCGGTCAACAGCTAAAGTTTAAAATAATGGTTAAAGTTATATGAAATGGACTGCTAGAAATCTCCACTGTGTTGAAATATGAATTATTTACACTAGGCCGGAATGCCGTGCGTCCTATAACTAATACAACGTTTTACTTCTGTTGCATTTCTTGCCAACCTGGTTTTAATAATAATGCTACAGTATGTAGGACTAGTAGGCAGCATGCCAAAGTTTGTGCTATTGCCATTGGGAATGCATTGGGCGTTTAACTTAAATAACTCAGAAACTACAAAACATTTCAAAGTAAAAAGTTCCAGCATGTGTCTCCACAGAAAGCTGAATTATAAAAAGTGTGAATGGAGTTTCTAGGTGAAAGTGCTTTTTTGACGTGCCAATATTTGCCATTGAGCCCCATTGTAAATGTCTCAAATTTGAAAGCACTATATTTCTAAAACGATGAAACATTTCAAAGATTCCTTTTCAGGCAAACATGTCCACCGTAAGATGAACCTAAATAGGTTTGAATGGGGTTTCTAGGTGTAAGTATGTAGGACTAGTAGCATGCCAAAGTTTGTGCTATTGCCATTGGGAATGCATTGGGCGTTTAACTTAAATAACCAGAAACTACAAAACATTTCAAAGTAAAAAGTTCCAGCATGTGTCTCCACAGTAAGCTGAATTATAAAACGTGTGAATGGAGTTTCTAGGTGAAAGTGATTTTGACGTGCCAATATCTGCCATTGAGCCCCATTGTAAATGTCTCAAATTTGAAAGCACTATATTTCTAAAACGATGAAACATTTCAAAGATTCCTTTTCAGGCAAACATGTCCACCGTAAGATGAACCTAAATAGGTTTGAATGGGGTTTCTAGGTGTAAGTATGTAAGACTAGTAGCATGCCAAAGTTTGTGCTATTGCCATTGGGAATGCATTGGGCGTTTAACTTAAATAACTCAGAAACTACAAAACATTTCAAAGTAAAAAGTTCCAGCATGTGTCTCCACAGAAAGCTAAATTATAAAAAGTGTGAATGGAGTTTCTAGGTGAAAGTGCTTTTTTGACGTGCCACTATCTGCCATTATAAATTTCTCACATTTAAAGCACTATATTTCTAAAACTATGAAACATTTCAAAGATTCCTTTTCAGGCAAACATGTCCACCATAAGATGAACCTAAATAGGTTTGAATGGGGATTCTAGGTGTAAGTATGTAGGACTAGTAGCATGCCAAAGTTATAATGTTTTTCGGACGGCATTCTATAGCATGTCGTTTTTCGTGATTTTGGACTATTTGAAAAAAAGATGAAAATCATGAAAAAACTACATACTATAGTTCATGGTTTCGGACGGCATACTATAGCATGTCGTTTTTCATGATTTTGGAGGATTTGAAAAAAATATGAAAATCATGAAAAAACTACATACTATAGTCCATGGTTTGTCATATTTTCATGATTTTGGGACACTATGTCAGAGGCAGGACTTGAACCTGCAGCCTCCTGCTTCCCAGGCAGGCTCTGTACCCAGTGAGCCACTGTGCACTTTTCTTAAAAGGCCGAATAGATAATGACAGAAGAGCCAGAGACTTGTTTCCATTGTGGTTAAACATTCGAACGTCTAGAGATAAACAACAGCAAAAGAAACAATAGACAAATCTCCAGTTATTTTATTTTTTGTATTTTATTTTTGTATCAATGTTGTACTCAAAGGGAACAGCAGACTGTGTTGTGGCAGGTAGCAAGTAGATCAGTGACTTAGCACACTGGCTGCATGACCTGGAGATTGTGGGTTCAAACCCCACTCAAATCTTTACTTGCCAAAATCTGCCATTGACCCCCATTCCGAATTTCTCAAATTTAAAAGCACTATATTTCTAAAACTATGAAACATTTCAAAGATTCCTTTTCAGGCAAACATGTCCACCGTAAGATGAACCTAAATAGGTTTGAATGGGGTTTCTAGGTGTAAGTATGTAGGACTAGTAGCATGCCAAAGTTTGTGCTATTGCCATTGGGAATGCATTGGGCGTTTAACTTAAATAACTCAGAAACTACAAAACATTTCAAAGTAAAAAGTTCCAACATGTGTCTCCACAGAAAGCTGAATTATAAAAAGTGTGAATGGAGTTTCTAGGTGAAAGTGCTTTTTTGACGTGCCAATATTTGCCATTGAGCCCCATTGTAAATGTCTCAAATTTGAAAGCACTATATTTCTAAAACTATGAAACATTTCAAAGATTCCTTTTCAGGCAAACATGTCCACCGTAAGATGAACCTAAATAGGTTTGAATGGGGTTTCTAGGTGTAAGTATGTAGGACTAGTAGCATGCCAAAGTTTGTGCTATTGCCATTGGGAATGCATTGGGCGTTTAACTTAAATAACTCAGAAACTACAAAACATTTCAAAGTAAAAAGTTCCAGCATGTGTCTCCACAGAAAGCTGAATTATAAAAAGTGTGAATGGAGTTTCTAGGTGAAAGTGCTTTTTTGACGTGCCAATATTTGCCATTGAGCCCCATTGTAAATGTCTCAAATTTGAAAGCACTATATTTCTAAAACGATGAAACATTTCAAAGATTCCTTTTCAGGCAAACATGTCCACCGTAAGATGAACCTAAATAGGTTTGAATGGGGTTTCTAGGTGTAAGTATGTAGGACTAGTAGCATGCCAAAGTTTGTGCTATTGCCATTGGGAATGCATTGGGCGTTTAACTTAAATAACCAGAAACTACAAAACATTTCAAAGTAAAAAGTTCCAGCATGTGTCTCCACAGTAAGCTGAATTATAAAACGTGTGAATGGAGTTTCTAGGTGAAAGTGATTTTGACGTGCCAATATCTGCCATTGAGCCCCATTGTAAATGTCTCAAATTTGAAAGCACTATATTTCTAAAACGATGAAACATTTCAAAGATTCCTTTTCAGGCAAACATGTCCACCGTAAGATGAACCTAAATAGGTTTGAATGGGGTTTCTAGGTGTAAGTATGTAAGACTAGTAGCATGCCAAAGTTTGTGCTATTGCCATTGGGAATGCATTGGGCGTTTAACTTAAATAACTCAGAAACTACAAAACATTTCAAAGTAAAAAGTTCCAGCATGTGTCTCCACAGAAAGCTAAATTATAAAAAGTGTGAATGGAGTTTCTAGGTGAAAGTGCTTTTTTGACGTGCCACTATCTGCCATTATAAATTTCTCACATTTAAAGCACTATATTTCTAAAACTATGAAACATTTCAAAGATTCCTTTTCAGGCAAACATGTCCACCATAAGATGAACCTAAATAGGTTTGAATGGGGATTCTAGGTGTAAGTATGTAGGACTAGTAGCATGCCAAAGTTATATATTTTTTCGGACGGCATACTATAGCATGTCGTTTTTCGTGATTTTGGACTATTTGAAAAAAAGATGAAAATCATGAAAAAACTACATACTATAGTTCATGGTTTCGGACGGCATACTATAGCATGTCGTTTTTCATGATTTTGGAGGATTTAAAAAAAATATGAAAATCATGAAAAAACTACATACTATAGTCCATGGTTTGTCATATTTTCATGATTTTGGGACACTATGTCAGAGGCAGGACTTGAACCTGCAGCCTCCTGCTTCCCAGGCAGGCTCTGTACCCAGTGAGCCACTGTGCACTTTTCTTAAAAGGCCGAATAGATAATGACAGAAGAGCCAGAGACTTGTTTCCATTGTGGTTAAACATTCGAACGTCTAGAGATAAACAACAGCAAAATAAACAATAGACAAATCTCCAGTTATTTTATTTTTTGTATTTTATTTTTGTATCAATGTTGTACTCAAAGGGAACAGCAGACTGTGTTGTGGCAGGTAGCAAGTAGATCAGTGACTTAGCACACTGGCTGCATGACCTGGAGATTGTGGGTTCAAACCCCACTCAAATCTTTACTTGCCAAAATCTGCCATTGACCCCCATTCCGAATTTCTCAAATTTAAAAGCACTATATTTCTAAAACTATGAAACATTTCAAAGATTCCTTTTCAGGCAAACATGTCCACCGTAAGATGAACCTAAATAGGTTTGAATGGGGTTTCTAGGTGTAAGTATGTAGGACTAGTAGCATGCCAAAGTTTGTGCTATTGCCATTGGGAATGCATTGGGCGTTTAACTTAAATAACTCAGAAACTACAAAACATTTCAAAGTAAAAAGTTCCAGCATGTGTCTCCACAGAAAGCTGAATTATAAAAAGTGTGAATGGAGTTTCTTGGTGAAAGTGCTTTTTTGACGTGCCAATATTTGCCATTGAGCCCCATTGTAAATGTCTCAAATTTGAAAGCACTATATTTCTAAAACGATGAAACATTTCAAAGATTCCTTTTCAGGCAAACATGTCCACCGTAAGATGAACCTAAATAGGTTTGAATGGGGTTTCTAGGTGTAAGTATGTAGGACTAGTAGCATGCCAAAGTTTGTGCTATTGCCATTGGGAATGCATTGGGCGTTTAACTTAAATAACCAGAAACTACAAAACATTTCAAAGTAAAAAGTTCCAGCATGTGTCTCCACAGTAAGCTGAATTATAAAACGTGTGAATGGAGTTTCTAGGTGAAAGTGATTTTGACGTGCCAATATCTGCCATTGAGCCCCATTGTAAATGTCTCAAATTTGAAAGCACTATATTTCTAAAACGATGAAACATTTCAAAGATTCCTTTTCAGGCAAACATGTCCACCGTAAGATGAACCTAAATAGGTTTGAATGGGGTTTCTAGGTGTAAGTATGTAAGACTAGTAGCATGCCAAAGTTTGTGCTATTGCCATTGGGAATGCATTGGGCGTTTAACTTAAATAACTCAGAAACTACAAAACATTTCAAAGTAAAAAGTTCCAGCATGTGTCTCCACAGAAAGCTAAATTATAAAAAGTGTGAATGGAGTTTCTAGGTGAAAGTGATTTTGACGTGCCAATATCTGCCATTGAGCCCCATTGTAAATGTCTCAAATTTGAAAGCGCTATATTTCTAAAACGATGAAACATTTCAAAGATTCCTTTTCAGGCAAACATTTCCACCGTAAGATGAACCTAAATAAGTTTGAATGGGGTTTCTAGGTGTAAGTATGTAGGACTAGTAGCATGCCAAAGTTTGTGCTATTGCCATTGGGAATGCATTGGGCGTTTAACTTAAATAACTCAGAAACTACAAAACATTTCAAAGTAAAAGGTTCCAGCATGTGTCTCCACAGTAAGCTGAATTATAAAACGTGTGAATGGAGTTTCTAGGTGAAAGTGATTTTGACGTGCCACTAACTGCCATTATAAATTTCTAACATTTAAAGCACTATATTTCTAACTATGAAACATTTCAAAGATTCCTTTTCAGGCAAACATGTCCACTGTAAGATGAACCTAAATAGGTTTGAATGGGGATTCTAGGTGTAAGTATGTAGGACTAGTAGCATGCCAAAGTTATATATTTTTTCGGATGGCATACTACGGCATACTATAAGATAATCACGAAAAACGTTTTTCGTGATATTGGAGGATTTGAAAAAACGATGAAAATCATGAAAAAACGACATACTATAGTCCATGGTTTGGGACGGCATAATATATTATGTCATATTTTCATGATTTTGGGACACTACTGTTTGTGGACCTACCGAAATACTACCACCTTGCCTAACCTTCACCTTATGTCTAACTTTATGTAGGCCTATATACACTTTATATATGTGTATATATCTTTGAGTTGTTTGCTTATCATCGACACATTGTTTCTCTATATATATTTTTTTCCCCTCCATGCCCTTAGAGTCAGGAGTACTGAGGTTTTGGCTGTTTATTTTGTACCACAGACGCCCCACAAAGCCGTGCCTATCACTCAAGGAGTCTGATAGGCGTACCGTGCCTATACCAGAGAAGCCTAGAACTGATGCTCCCCCTCAACTCCTGTTCCTCATCCTATTTTTTTATTCTCGGAATACATAAGCCATTCTTAATTGCCTTTTGGCACATTCCACCTAGGGGTCATCTGAAGCTCATACCCAGAATCTAGGACCACTTGGTCTATGGCTCCCCAAGTGATGCCCCAGGCAGAGATTCTGTAGACTTGCGGACAGAGATTTGGTGGCCTATTGTGTGATGTTGTTTCCTTTTGTCTTTCCAATGCATGTGTTTTAAATTGTGCTGCTTGGCCAGGCAGGTCTCCCTCGAAAAAAGGTGCCTACATACCCTGGTTAAATAAAGGTTACATAAAATGTCTTAAATGATCATCTCTCGCTCTCTCTCTTGCTCGCTCTCTCTCTCTCTATATCCCCATCTCTCTCTCTTTTGTGTTCCCTCACTCGCCCTCTTTTTAATTCACTGTTTTTCATTCTCTCTCCCACTTTCATTCTCTCTCTCTCTCTCTCTCTCTCTCTCTCTCACTCTCTCTCTCTCTCTCTCTCTCTCTCTCTCTCTCTCTCATCCACATATACACAGCCATTTTATCCCAACGGCCCTGAATAAGGGGATCCACTGAAAGGGGGTGTGAAGGAAGGGGACGGGGGGAGGAAAGGAGACGAGAGGAGAGCTAAAGAAAGGTGGGGAATGGACAAAGAGGAGGTGGGTGAGGATAGAGATGGAGGTGAAGGGCTTTGAACAGACGGGGATGAAAGAGACGTCTCATTCCATATTAGAGAAACCGTGACATACTTCCTGTTAGCCACATCTCAGGACAACTGTTCATTAGCACAGTTTGATTCATTGATTGTATACTTTATTAAAATCACACCTGTGTGAAGCTCTAATCAATCATTGACCTTATACCAACCTTGAAACATAGCGTAGTTACGTCACCCAGAAAGGTGGTCCCTTATTGGCCAAGGGTTTACACCCACATACCGACAGCCGATTTGCTCAGACACGTGATTGATTGATTGATTGAAATATTTATTAACAGTTTGCAGAATTACAGTACATTTCAAGCACAACTCAATACAAAGAGTTAACTGTGAGTGGACGTATGACGTAACTTCTCCATTCATTGTCAATGGTATTTAATGTTTGTGTTAAGACAGAATCTACACTATAGCTGTTTCACTAGGAAAGACCAAGCATCAGACATGAGAACCTTTTAGATGGTTTATTGAATAGATGTGGTGCGTGGACGTTTATGTACTCGTCGCATGGGGGAGGAGCATGGGACGTGAGGCATAAACGGCCACGGCAGGAGAGGTGAGGGTGAAGCCAGCATGGTCATCGAAGGTCAGCACCACACGCTTTCTTGCAAGAGTGCGGTGTGCGGCTTAGATGGCCAGGGGCGGGAGGGGATGCCATAACGGGCCTGATCATCCAAGGTCACGACCCCACGCAAGCGTGAAGTGTGCGGCTTGGGTGGTCGCGGCACGCATGACATGGGGCGCCGGCGTGACCGTCCAGGGGCATCACTACTCGCGAACGTGTAGCATGCGGCTTGGATAGTCAGGTCGGGGGGGGGATGCCATTAGAGGTACTCAGCAAGAACATCGAAGGTCATCACCGCACGCGAGCGTGCAGTGTGCGGCTTAGATGGCGCGGGGCACGAATGGCATCGGGTGCTTGATCATCGAAGGTCAGCACCACACGCTTTCTTGCAAGAGTGCGGTGTGCGGCTTAGATGGTCAGAGCACAGGTGAGGGCGTGGGGCATGAATGGCGTCGACGTGAGCACAGGACGTCGGCGACAGGGATCATGGCGTCGACGTGAGCACAGGACGTCGGCAACGGGGATCATGGCGTCGACGTGAGCACAGGACGTCGGCGACAGGGATCAGGTTCGAGGGGGCGTGGACCCAGGTACTTTGGCTTAGGGGTCGAGGCGAGCGCCTGTGTGATTGTGTTGGAACCCCCTCTGGAACCTGCAGAGAAGGTGAGAGTAGGAGAGAAAAGGGAGGGAGGGAGGGTTACTGGAAACTGGCACACTGGCATTTTTTTAAACTTGTGTTTAAATACCCCCGGTGGTAGGTGAGGGAGGAGTGGCCAGGTTGGTTGGAGGTGGGTGAGTGGTTGGCAAGGGTGGCAAGGGTGGAGTTGGCAGTGGCAGGTGGGTTGAGCTAGGTAGTCATCTGCTTGGCCAAACCTCCCGAACCTCAGTTGTTCCAACTCCATTTATAGGAGGGGTTGCCCCTCAAAAATGTGGGAACAGTACAAGAAAAATTATGTAAGCAATGCTATAAGGATAACACAAAAAAAAGCCTTGATGGCTTGTTTCCATTGTGGTCCTGTGTATTGAATTCATAATCAAGACAAGACATATCTGCTGGCAAGCTAGAAGTCTAGTCTAGGTCCTGTTTTTGAATGAGGATCACACCGTTTGATGGCGGGCGGTAGGGCGTTCCACATTTTGGTGGCAGAATAGTAGAATGCATTCATCTCCGTGTTGGTGCAGAAGAGATCAGTGGAACTCGCTCTGGTTTTATGCCATTGGGCGTCTCTCACTCTAGTGAAGTAGTGATTCAGATACAGTACATGGGCACTGATCCCGTATCTTGAAGACAATGCTCATTGCTGTACTAGTGTGTCCTCTACCTTGAGCCATCCCAGCCTAGTAAGAGAGTCCTGAGAGTGAGGTCTCGCAGTAGTCTAATTAGTTTGTTTTGAGAGGTCTCTATAGTTTTGATTTTAGTGACATTGAGGCGTACTTGCATATATAGGCCTATTATATCTAGTCAAAATGGCACTGGATGAGTGCTCCAGCTAAACGCGGAGATGCTGCCCAAAATCTTGTTCTTTGGCTGACTTATTTTCTCACTGGAAAGATTGTTATATCCAAAGTATGACCCAGATACGTAACCTCTTCTTTGCTTGTCACCAACTCTAACAGTAAAGTGACCTTACGGAGGTTCATTTTGAACCCAAAATGAGTTAATTAAATTTGACCCATGGGTGCAATGACGGTTTATCAGAGAGCCAAATGCATATTTTGTCTTGCTCGGAGCTAAATGCCTTTTCAACCTTCCTGCATTTTGTGGTTTGCAAAGTGGGGTCCTTGAGGGGGCTCTAGTCTAGGGGGTCCCCAGCTAAATGATAGTTAGAAAACAAAACAACGTGTGTGTGTGTGTGTGTGTGTGTGTGTGTGTGTGTGTGTGTGTGTGTGTGAGTGTGTGTGTGTGTGTGTGTGTGTGTGTGTGTGTGTGTGTGTGTGTGTGTGTGTGTGTGTGTGTGTTGCATTTATGCACATGCTACTCTCTCTCTCCATAGATTATCCATAGATGATCCTTTCACTCTATGCCTTATTTTGTTATCATTCTCTACACATCTACTCTCTCTCCCTCTCTCTCTCTCTCTCTCTCTCTCTGCATTACCATACAGAGTAGGCTAAGTAAGATGGCGCTGGTTGGTTGTAATCTGTGAGGCGCCGCTAACAAAATGGAGGGTGTCATTTGAGGTCGCAGAGCTGTCATCAACCACCAACCTCCACTGATGTCTGTCACATCTGGCACACACACACACACACACACACACACACACACACACACACACACACACACACACACACACACACACACACACACACACACACACACACACACACACACACACACACACACACACACACACACACACACACACACACTAGAGGTGTGTGCGGCGAGTGAGAGACTTATATCCATAATTAGGTTTGACACATCATGGCATAAATGCTCCAAATCACATCTGACAGCTTCACACACGCACGCACGCACGCACGCACACACGCACGTACGCTCACACACACGTACGCTCACACACACGTACGCTCACACTTCCATGTGTGTAGCGGTCTAGCGGACCACCTTGATGGAAAGAGACATTGACAGGCATCAGAGTGTGTTTCCACGTGCACAGTGCAGCTTTAATGTGTGGAGGTGATGTGTTTTGTTTTGTTCAGTAGTTGAAGTCATCAGACATTTAGAGGCCACTTCTACACGTGCACACGATGATGAGACGCAGGCTCAGCCGGGGCACGTTGCCGTTTCTTTATTGTCTGCTAGAGCGAGCTCTGTTCCCGCGTTTACGTGTCACCGGGGACTATACACGATAAACTGACAGTCAGGCGGGTCGATTTTCATCCACACAAGAATTATCATCACTTCTTGAAGTTCTTTTTTTTTTTTATATATAATTTAAGAAATGTAATTACCTACGGTCACTCTGAAAGCGATTGATTATTCAGCCTCACAGCCTAGGGGTGGGCCTTGGCTCACAGGTTGGGATTTGCTGGACCATCCTTTCCCAGCAGGCTATGCACCGACCGTGCCACCCGTTTGTGCCCACCGGTAGGTATAGGTGGGCTCGAACGGGTGGCACGATCAAGGTTTTCAAGTGGGCCTTGATCCAGAAAACATTGGGAACCAACTGGGACAGGCAAATAAAGCATATAGCCGAGGCAGAAGAGCGAGAGAGAGACAAAAGTATGAAGAGATTGGCACAAAAGAGGAGGAATCACAAACAGGGAAGTGACACAAAAGAGTGAAAGATGAATTCCCATGAGACGGCACAGAGTTGTATTTACTGTGTCAGTGCGAGCGAGCGAGCGAGCGTGCGTGCGTGCGAGCGTGCGTGTGTGTGTGCGTGTGTACACGCGCACGCAAGCCTGTCACTAGCAGTATCCCTGCCATGCAGTTATGAGAGCTGCAAATACTTTGGTGCTAATAGACAGATTATGGCAAGAAACCAAGCATGTCCTCAAATCCTCTTAGCAAGACTCTACCTTTTTATTTATTTATTTTCCTGACATATTCCTTTCTTTCTTCCTCCTCTCTCTCTCTCTCTCTCTCTCTCTCTCTCTCTCTCTCTCTCTCTCCCTCTCTCGTCCTCTCTCTACCTCCGTGGCCCTGGCATTGTCTCGCTGAATGCATTTCATGTTTTTTGTCTGATGCTGGGTGGTAGTACTGTTCTCTCTCTCTCTCTCCCCCCTCCCCCCACCGTTTTCAAAAGGCACTTTATTTGTTGTCCCTGGGGAGTGCTACATTATGCATTAACCTGTTCAATTATGCATTCATTTATGCAGGCGTTGCCTTATGTAAATGCACTTTATGATTAAACAAATTGTTTCACTGTTTGGCCGCGTGTTCCTCCTCGTGTTGAGTGTTTGCCAGTGACATCATGCAACGGCAGTAAAGGGATATATGTCTTTTAGTGTTTTGTGTGTGTGTGTGTGTGTGTGTGTGTGTGTGTGTGTGTGTGTGTTTGTTTACCCAGTACTTGCCATATACAACACTTGGTATAGGGTTCCCAGCTTGATATTGAAACCGAACGAGCAAAGACATTTTTATTTCACCCTTCCTAGTAGTGTCTAGAGGACGACTTCACCCATTTTCAACCCATCTTCATAATCGTCGTCACTAATTGTTATATACTTGCATATATGCACCTTGCTCTACAGCAATATGATTATTATTTGTTCACTAATAGCTCTTTGTCCTTGTTTAGTGACTTGACTACATTGTGTTGCTGATCTATGCTGCTGTGATCTATGCTGCTGTGGACACTCA
Organism: Electrona antarctica; assembly: GCF_951216825.1. NCBI lineage: Eukaryota > Metazoa > Chordata > Actinopteri > Myctophiformes > Myctophidae > Electrona > Electrona antarctica. The sequence continues at coordinate 30,825,204 of NC_136801.1, forward strand.
CCTCACCTGGCTGTCACTCAACTGAGGATGCCCCGCCCTGTCCCAGCTGTAGCTCATACTTGATTAGGGCCTTGCCTATAAAGAGGAGCTGTTTTGTCAGTTTCATTAGCAGCAAGCAGACAACACCATCATGATGTGATTCTTTTAGTTGAGTGTCTTTATTTCTGTTCATTTCTGATGGGCTGGTTGTAAGTATTGTTTGTTGTATTTTTCTTTTCTGGTTAGTTTAGTCTTAGTTGTGTTTTGATAGTTTATGGGGGTCTGCCATGGTGACATTGATGGGTGGCTCATCAGACTCACTTTTTTTTAAAAGTTTGGCCAGCCCATCCTTTCTTTTGTTTGGTTTATGGCTTTATTTGGGTCATAGTTTTGTTTTATACATGATATTTCCACTCTTTTTTTGGTTTGCCTACAAACTTCTGATGTGTGTTTGACTTTAAAATAAAAGTTCATTGTACTTTTGACCTGACTTTTGTGTCTTATTATATTGAGTAGGCTGTAACACTATTGCTCATGATAAAATGGTACAATTGTTTTACTCTGTTTAGTCATATGAGGACTGAACACGTGCATGCAATAGCTATGTCAAGCTTTTGGTGTGTACAAAAACATTTGTCCTACACAAACATTAAATCCCATTGACAATGAATTGACAATTTTGAGTGGTGTAAATTCTGATTGGTTGGCATGAGATGATGTATGATAAGATCACCCCTCACTTCACACAGGTGTGATTTTTTTATTATACGATTGAATACATGTATTTAACTTTCTCTTGTCACTTGATTAACATGGAGGCAACATCCAGTATTTTCACTATATATACTTTTTAGCTACTTGTATTACAACACTATACATTAACCACTTCAGCTCACAACGGGTTGTGACCTTGTAGATACTGATAGCCTATATGCTTATTATTTTTTTAGACTCAAACTTCTGCATATTGAGTAGGCTTGGTACTTTATGCATAAGCCTATTTTTATGCCAAATACTATTGTAAGTACATTTTGAATAACGGATTTTCACTTTTAACAGTATATTGGTTATGTTACGTAAGAAAATGAGAATAGGCTACTTTCCCCGTTGTGTTATTGGTGGACTACGTACTTGACTTGAAGCTGACACAAGCTGCAGGCGGGCTCTTTGAAGTCCCCCCCCCCCCACACACACACACGCACACGCACACGCACACGCACACGCACACACACTGCTGCAAAGTGCAAACAAAGACTGACGGTGCGCGACACCGACAGACAAACACATTATTCGTTATTTGGAAGTAATAAACGGTGAAATAAACAACTTATAAACTTGTAACATTAACACCTCGTGGAAGTTATAGAGCCTGGAGGTGTTGAGGCTTGTGAAACTGCTCAAATACATACCGGTACACGTAGTGTGACAGGCTGACAGGCAGCAGGTGAAAGTGAGGTTCATTATCATCGTTTTCTTTCCAACTTGTTTATTCTCCAGCCAGGTGAGTTTAACGTCCTTCCACACGCGTCTCTAACTAGAGATGAATTGTAGCCTACTTGATAAAACAAGGTAGTTGGGATAAAGCACTGCAGACATGTTTACTATAGCAGTAATACCTGCCAAATAATACCAAATAGAGTATGCGCGTGACGTGACATCATCATCAAACCGGAAGTTATGCAGGAATGCCTACTGAGTGGCAAAAACTACTTTCTGGCCTTGACAACCCATGCATCCAAACAAAAGTCCTATCTGATTGCATTAAACAACATTAAACAATGTTAAACTCACTTTGCATGTTGCTTTGCCACTCAATTTGCCACTCTATGTGCCTTCACTTTAAGCATGCGCGCATACCCTCTATCTATTATACATTTGAAAACATGTGCCCAAGCCCAGGAAAGGAACATAAAGTCACCAGCTACTACGTCACTGACACGCTGCAACACGCTGCAACACACACTGCAACAACACACTAACACGACACAGTCTTACCCTCCGCGTCGATCCACGGCTATCTCCTCATGTCGCGCCGCACGGCCACACTCAACAACACCCGCGTAACAACTGTCATTGCACTGCCACTACAGCCGACTCCCGTCCACACTCACAAACAACAGCAATATCAATAATAAACACAAACACGCCACAAGCACCGACACCCCCGCCTAATTTGTTGCCACGTCTATGCAAACAAGCACAGAAAAAATGCCATTCAACACGCTACTTACAACTCGCTTACAATTCGCAGACCTGGCAACACTGCATCCCGTGATTCCACTCTTTTCATTGGCTGCGCCGCCAACATTGTCAAACATTGTTGCCACGTCTATGTAAACAAGGCCGCAAACCCTGACTTCCTACAGCCTACAGCCTATACTTTCACACACTACCACTCGCTTACAATACGTCGACCTGGCAACACTACATCACCCCTTCCCAATGGCTCAAAACCCCACCACGTGACCCACGTGTGTTTCGTGTTACCTTTCACACTTCCGGAAACACTACCGGAAGTTACACGGTACACACACACACACACGCACACACACACACACACACACACACACACACACACACACACATGCGTGCGTGCGTCCGTGCGCGCGCGCGCACACACACACACACACAGTGTACAGCCTGCCGGAAACCAAAAGTAGAAGAAGACGAAGAACAACAACACAGGTTCTACACTGATTCTAACTTGGATGGAGAGCGCCGCGATTACATACACAGTTACAATCATGCAAACACGACCGCGTCGACACCTGGCGTGGTACAATCGGGACGAACCGAGGCGCATATATGGATAACAACAACAACACTACACGCTGCAACACGCACACGCTGCAACAACGCGCTGCAACACAAAACGTAAGTCACGTATGTAACTATGGTTCTATGAATCCTGGATGACTGCTTAACACTGGATGATTGGCGTCCAGTGTTAAGCACTGCCTCTGGCAGTCAGTAAGGATGAAATAGAACAGCTGTGTACAACGCAGTGTCACTGCAGACACGTGTGTGTGTGTGGTGTGTGCGTGCGTGCGTGCGCGGGGGGGGGGGGGGATTTTGGATCGCCTCGCGATGCAGCTGCAATGGCACACACACACACACACACGCCACAAAACGCTAATAATAATAATAATAATACACAATTACAACACTACACTAATCATAACAACAGTACAGAACAGTACAGTACACATGAGTACAGTACAGAAAGAAAGCTCACATCAGAATATTAATCCATGTAATAATAATAATAATAATAAAACATAATAACACAACACTAATAACTATAATATCAACAGTACAGAGAACAGTACAGTACATCAGAATATTAATCCATGTAATAATAATAATAACAATAAATAAGCACACAACACTAACAACAGTACAGAGAACAGTACAGTACACATGAGTACAGTACAGTACAGTATACTGTTCCTGCGCCTTGCCATGCTCTTTCAATCATAATAATAATAATAAATAACAACACTACACTAATAACAACAATAATATCAACAATACAGCGAACACTACAGTACACATGAGTACAGTACAGTACAGAAAGAAAGCTCACATCAGAATATTAATCCATGTAATAATAATAATAATAATAATAATAAATAATAACACAACACTACTAACTATAATATCAACAGTACAGAGAACAGTACAGTACAGTACATCAGAATATTAATCCATGTAATAATAATAATAATAAAAAAACACTAATACAACAGTACAGAGAACAGTACAGTACAGTACACATGACTACAGTACAGTACAAAGACTTACAGTACAGTACAGTACAGTATACTGTTCCTGCGCCTTGCCATGCTCGCTTTCATACGCACATACACAAAACCAAACAGGGCCACTCAGCCAACTTGGCAACTTTGCGCTTTCCAAGCAAATGCATAAATGAAAACATCATGGGTTGCCATTGCCTTCTTCCCATTTGCGACGCATCGCGTTAGGATGAGCGGGCCGAAGGCCCGCGAAATTCTAGTAGGCCTACAATAGCCTATACTGGAGCACTTCTGCATGTATATTTAGCAGGGGGGTGACTGACATTTCAACTTGTCTTCCTCAGAGTCAAACATTATTATACTATTGATTTGTTTGATGAAATGAAAGCATGAATGCCTTTTTCAAGTCATACAGTAGTATACCGACTTATGTAGGCTAATCTAGGAATTATCATTTTATTTTGGAAATGCAGTTCTACTGGCAGTAATTATGACACAATTTACAGTAATAAAAACATAACATGTAAAAAACTAATTCATAATATATAAAAATTAATATTTAATGAGAAATCTAACGGGTGTGCTCCCATGATACACCCCCTTCACAATGTACAGTTTAATGTTGAGTTAACTTTAGAAGCAATTTAAAATAGAAATTACAAATACTATAAAGTCGAGTACTTTGTTGTCGGGAGAGAGTATGTTTTGCACTCCGTCCATCCATCTGCGTACAGCTAATCTCTGGCACCGTTCAAATATCTGTCAACCATCCAATAAAAAACTAACTTTACCACGGCCCCATTGACTCAATGGCTGGCAAGGAATCATCTGGAATACTTATAATATATAATATAATGTATGTGATCATTTTAGCATAACCTCTGACTACTACCTGTACTGTTACTAATCATGTTAATAAAGTTTTCAATCAATCAATTAATCAATCTATCTATCCGGATACAGTATACAGTATAGGCTACATATACTAGGCTGTAGGTTGTGTTGTGACAGAGTACATTATACCCTATTGGCCTGAATATTTTCATTTTTTTATATATATCCTAAAAAACTGGGTCCTACTATTTGATATTCAATGTTATTTTTCCACAAATGAGTCTTGAAAAATGGGGGTCGTCTTATATTCGGGACAATACGGGTACGTAATATTTTACTCTTGATCACTTCCATTTGTTTCTTTCTTTATCATAGGAGCCATGTACACAGGTACAATAGCAGGTACTACGAATCTCCATGAAAGCCCTGGTCTTCACTGCAGCCCAATACTGTGCCCCAGCCTGGCGTAGAAGTCTGCATGCCAAAAAGGTTGGTACTTGTTCTACCTGCCAGTCCTAGCAGGAATTGCCCCGACGAGAGGCTGCTATACCCTCTCGACCTGTCAAGGAAAGCCCAGACACTTGACTGGAATATCCTGCATGACAGCACTAAACACAGCATTCCACTCATACTGTACAACAAGGTGGCACAAGCGGCCAGTTATCCTAAGGACCTGTCTACAAAGGAAGCAGGAGTACTGTGGGAGTGAGGCTGGGCCCACACGTTGTCACCGCTACATATGGGACACAGGAGACTGCGTCAAAGCAGAATACCTGCTGATTGCTGAACAGACTGCGTACTGGGGTTGGCCGCTAAAAAACATCTATGAAGTAGTATTGGGACCTAGTAAACAGGTCCCAATAAACTATTCAGAGCAGGGGTGGGCAATTATTTTTCCCAAGTGACCACATGAGAAACAGAAAATATTGTGGAGGGCCGGGCCAAAAGGCTGAACTCAATATGTTTGTATAAACTGTTTTAACCTGTTGTATGGCGACCTTGAGTGCCCTGAAAGGCGCCTTATAAATAAAATGTATTATTATTATTATTATTAAACAGTGCGGTATGCAAGTGCGGGGAAATTGAGCAGTGTGCCGACCACATAACCACCACCTGTCCCCTGTATAGACCATGATTGGAGGCCGGAGAACAAGAACAAGATGGCCATCACTTACACAACCGAAGTAGCAAATATCTCAAGTAGAAAACGGCTCAAGGTAGGAAGGAAGCTTGTTTAGTTTTTTTCTTTGCTGCTGCTGCTTGTGTTGCATGCTGTGACTTTTCTTTGGGACCCAACAATGACTGGGTGGCAATGACACATGTTCAGTTAATTTGTATGTCTCTGGAATTGAAGTGGATCTACACTTTGAATGCTGTTTTGTGTGCAATTGAAGGTAGTGAGTTTTTGGTCTTGGACTTCCTTTTAAGTTCAAGCTAGAGGTTTTGGGCTTTGTCCCCGGACCGGCACGTTAAAATTACCACCGCTGAAGTGCCCTTGAGCAAGGCATTGAACCCCAACCATGAAATGTTCTATGAGCAGGGTGTGGCTGTAAACAAGCATCTCGAGCTTAGTCCACTTACCCTGGGTAAACAAAGAACTTTGCTTTGCTTTGCTTTACACAGCCATTCATTCCAAATGTCCATTTGGAATTGAAGACTGATGTGGGTCTACTGTTGTGACTGTTGACTTAAATTTAAGGTTGTGAGTTGTGACACGGTGGCTGTATGGACATTATTCATTCTTTCTCTCTCTCTGAATTAGACGTTCAGACTAGATCTTTACCCCATCCATATTTTTCCTATATTCTGTAGTGTGGCTTCACCACTGAACTAAGGCTGAACGATTAATCGTTTTCAAACCGAAATTGCGATTTGAAACCACGCGATTAGCAAATCGCAAAGGCTGCGATTAAAAAAAAAATCATAATCAACCCGGAGCGCGTCTGATCCAGTATTTACAACACGGCTATACTGTGCTCTCTATTCTAACCAATCAGAAGTGTCCCTGCAGTGCATGTGACTGCAGTGCATGTGTACACGCGCTCCCAGTGCCCAAAACAAAGTCATCATTTACGTCTACTCTGCTCTGTGTTCAGTGCGTTGATGCTAATGCTACCATGCTAGCAGCTGAGGAGCAGATGCAAGCATAGCGTCTGCGGAGCCCGAATAAACTTTCTGAAGTCCGCACAATTTAATCCCAAAGAGATCAGGCACTTCGGGGATATGGCATTATTTTGGTTTTGACGTTACAGCCGTCCAACAAGAGAGTTTTGTGCAAGACCTGTCATGGTACAGCGACAGTCAAAACATCCCGCAGCAACACCACAAACCTTCGCATGGCACGGGCGCTGTCCTGCTGTCCTGTCCCCTGTTTATTTTATTAATGCTACATTGTCGTCGTCGTCCCCGATTCTGGTGAACCGGTCCCCATTGTGGTGCATGTACATTTGTAATGATTTGTCTAAGCGAGGTCCGCGAAATTGTACCGAGATCCGAGAGCCATCATTAAAAAAAAGCTTACACCAGGACCCGTGGTGGGAAAATAGCCGGCCAACAAGCTCATAAACATTAAAGTTAAAGTTATGAGCTTGTCTTAAACCTCAGACAAAATTATCTCTAATAATTGATAGCCTAATTCTGTCATCACATCTGTCAAAATGTAGCCTACACTTATGCAATGCATATGCTTTTATTTGGTTAAAAAAATCCCACCCGTGTGAAGTGAGGGGCGCTCTTATCATCGTACATCATCATGACGTAAAATAGACACTAGGCCTATTTCTTTGCTCAGACAATGACATAAAATTGTCAATGGGAATGTAATGTTTGTGTAGGACGTTTGTGGACATACGTGCACTGGATTTAGGAGGGGCTACTGCCCCTCAAAAACAAATAAATCAATTGAACATAATATCTAAATGTGAATATTAAATGAGAATCACAATATTGTGCTCTGATGATTAGATAACTAGCCTAATAGCAATTGCACTTAAATAGAAAAAATTACATTGCATTTATGGTCTGTATCCAGAGAGCTATTTACAATTATTTCTAACATTACAATTTGAACACACATTCTTATTGTAGTTAATTAAACACAGGTCAATTTGGTTAGCCTACATTATTTTGAGCTGTCTCACATCCTGTGAATCCTGACATCACTGCCTGGTAAAGTAAATGAATGGTATGCCATTTGGTAATGTTTCATTACTTTTTAAATGGACACAGTGAATACTAAATTGAAGCTTTACTTTTTAAGTGGTGCAACCACTTCATTATGGAGCTTTGTGTGTCTGTGGGTGGGTGGGTGGCTGGCTGGCTGGGTCTGTCCGAGCACGAAAATAGCATTTGGTTGGTTTTCACAACCAAGTGTCACTGTTGCGCAGCCTAACACACACACATACTAACTGTATAGGCCCTATATGATGATTTTGGGTGTGACATTACAGTACAGTGACTGTACAGTACAGTACAGTATAGGGACCTCCTGGGGACCCACACACGGTAACTCTTTCTCGACCGTTTCGGACGCGGGGCGGCTCGCCTAAACCGGGCCGGCACCCTGGGCACGTTCCTGTAGGTCTGGAAGTTTCGGGGACCCCCCCGGGGGCGCCCACACGGAGTTGCACCACTTACTTCACACGGGTGAAGTAAAAAAAAAATATCGCGAGTCAAATCGCAATCGCAATATTGGTCAGAAAAATCGCAATTAGATTTTTTCTCAAAATCGTTCAGCCTTACACTGAACTGTATGGATTGTGAATGATATGGTTTGGTTCACGCACTGCAGACTGTACGCATATTGTAGTAACTATTCAGAGCAGGGGTGGGCAATTATTTTTCCCAGTGACCACATGAGAAACAGAAAATATTGTGGAGGGCCGGGCCAAAAGGCTGAACTCAATTCCGCATAATATTCATTTCATTTAATTTCTATATAACAAGTAGTGAATGGCATTGTTTTGACAAGCTAGTAAGAGTATACCGGTATGCTATTATTACCTCTGACTTACCTCTGACTACTACTTAGTAGTCCATATTTTGTTGAAACCTCTGCATTCGGCACCCACCTTTCTTTGTTTTGGCATGAGCAGACATTTTGAGGGGTGAGAAGGAAGGTAACAGGTTGTCAATGGTGCGCAATTCATGGCAAGAACAGATTGCGTGTATGTGAATAAACAGGCTATTAATTAAGGCCTATTCATAGTCCAGTTTTCGGTGAAGAGGTGACCACCGAAACGGTTCACTGGACTATGAATAGGCCTTTAGTCCACGCATAAGGTAAAATTAGAAAGTAGTACGTTTTATATTCTAATTTCCAAGTAACCTTGAGTCAGAGTGAAGTCAGAGTGAGCCACAGGGCCGTATTTGCCCCCCCAGGCCGTGTAATGCAAAGGTCTGATTTAGAGCGAACTTACTATTAAATCTGTTCATGTGTTTCTCCATAGTAATTGATACTTTGTGTGGTTAAAGTAATACTTCACCCAAGAAATGACTTTATTTTTTATCGTTTACCTATGGTGTTGTCTTTGACTCTGTCCATAAGGCCCAAAACAGCTCATATTATGATATTAACAATGTTCTGCACTTTGTAACTGGCTGGTTCCTATATCTGACTGCACTGGCAGTGTGTGTGTGTGTGTGTGTGTGTGTGTGTGTGTGTGTGTGTGTGTGTGTGTGTGTGTGTGTGTGTGTGTGTGTGTGTGTGTGTGTGTGTGTGTGTGTGTGTGTGTGTGTGTGTGTGTGCGCGTGCGTGTGTCTGCGCGCGCCACACAATATTTGTCCCTGGCGTAACTCGGACATTATACACCTCTATGTTAATGAAAGTTGGTCTCCGAAATGTTTTCACCCACCAATGACAAGCAGGGATAGTTTGTTTTTCTGACCTGTTCAGTTTGTGTACATAAATAAGTGTCATAACTTTTGACACAGAAAATATGTTACCATTCGAATAATTTGCACACAGAAATTGGACTGACTACATTTTCATGACAAAAAGCCATGACATTGCCTTCTCTCTGGCTGCCCAGCTATAATACCGTTGCTTGGCTGTTCTCATCTGATACTGTATGTGGATCTCGAGCAACGACGCAGTGTGCCATAAAAAGCAGGAAATGTTCCACCAGAATGTCATTGCTTCAGCAAAAACCGTCACTTCTGCAATGGAATAAGGAGGGGGAGTAAAAAAAAAAAAAAAAAGTCTTACTAATGAATAATAAATAGCTTTATTTTAGGTCAGGATACAATGTCAAAAGATATTCTGGACAGTGTCCTATTGACTGCAGGAGGGGTTTTGAAAATCCCCTTCAAGTTGCGGCAGACATCTTAATCATAGCTATATATAGCCTCCCCCCCTCCCATCTGACAAGAGAAATGAGCGAGCATTTAAGACAGATGAACTGTGTCTGCATGGCAGGGGTAGACTTATCTAGACCACAACCGCACCTTTGATCTATTCCAGAATCTTCCATTGGCTTCCATCTGATACAGGGCTATCTGATTTAGCCACACCATCCGAGGAATGAGAAATCTTCTGGGGAGGAAGATGAATGGAATATGCATCGGGACAGCTTCGGCTGCATAGCCCTGTGTCTACTTTTTCAAGGTCCCCCCGCCCTCCCCCTCGCTCTCTCTTTCTCTCTCGTTTCCCCCTCATATCTAACCATTTCTGAATGATGTGGTTAAACAGTGCGGTCACGCCTTATGTGTTTCCTCTACGTTTTTCTCTCACTCTCTCTCTCACTCTCACTCATCATCATGCCTTTTTCTCCCTCGTTCCCAAACCCTCTCTCCACCCCCCTGTATATCTCCCTCCCTCTCTCTCTCTCTCTCTCTCTCTCTCTCTCTCTCTCTCTCTCTCTCTCTCTCTCTCTCTCTCACTCACTCACTCACTCACTCACCCCTCTATACTGTATCTATCTCTCTCTCTCTCTCTCCTCTCCCTCTCTCCCAGAGTGAGAGAGCTCTCCCTCTCTCCCAGGGTGTGAGTGAGTGAGTGACTCTCTCTCTCTCCTCTCCCTCTCTCCCAGAGTGAGAGAGCTCTCCCTCTCTCCCAGGGTGTGAGTGAGTGACTCTCTCTCTCTCCTCTCCCTCTCTCCCAGAGTGAGAGAGCTCTCCCTCTCTCCCAGGGTGTGAGTGAGTGACTCTCTCTCTCTCCTCTCCCTCTCTCCCCGAGTGAGAGAGCTCTCCCTCTCTCCCAGGGTGTGAGTGAGTGACTCTCTCTCTCTCCTCTCCCTCTCTCCCCGAGTGAGAGCGCTCTCCCTCTCTCCCAGGGTGTGAGTGAGTGACTCTCTCTCTCTCCTCTCCCTCTCTCTCTCTCTCTCTCCCCTCTCCCTCTCTCCCCCAGTGAGAGAGCTCTCCCTCTCTCTCCCAGGGTGTGAGTGAGTGACTCTCTCTCTCTCTCCTCTCCCTCTCTCTCTCTCTCTCCTCTCCCTCTCTCCCCGAGTGAGAGAGCTCTCTCTCTCTCCCAGGGTGTGAGTGAGTGATGGCGTTCCAGTGGGCCCATGCATGCAGTGTGGTTTCCCAGACAGAGGCACACATCAGAGGCAGAGCATTAGCTCTGTGCACATGCTCCAGGAGTTTAGCTTGGCGGAGGCCCAGGCTCTAACTACCTCCCCCCCCCCCCCCCCCCCCCCCCCCCCCTCTGGCCTTCAGCGCTGCCTGCCTGCCAGGCCAGCCTCAGGCCCTCAGCCACACCACACCACACTATACCTGGAGCAAACTACACACAGCTTCTATTAGGGCTTCCCAAACCCAACTCGAGACCCTAAAGACAAATCTGGTGTCGTGTCTCCCGCAGGGACTCCAAAAAATACGTTATGAATGAATCACATGTTAGGGTAGGCCCTATTTAAATAATAGGGGAAATCGTATAGATCTACAAGCTCACAACACATTGCATGATTGTGGGCTTGTAGATCAACTATTTTCACTATTTTAGGGGGGGAAATCACACATGTGTGAAGTGAGGGGCGCTCTTATCATTGTACATCATCATGACGTAACATGTCGATTTGCTCGTCTACATATGACGTAAATTCTCCATTCATTGTAAATGGGAATTTAATAAGATTGTGTAAGACGAAAATCTATGTAGCTGAATATAGGAGGGGCTAGCGCCCATAAAAAATGTAGTTCTGGAAAATGTCTTAGGGCTTAAATATGACTTGAACAGGGCAGCTTGTAGGCCTTTTGGACTTGTTTGTCTCGTTTTGTACGGTCAGTAGATTATGTGAGCGTACACTGACAACACATTGCTTGATACAGGTCTTCATGATGGATATGATATGTAACCATAAACATACGTACAGTAGGCCATGATCATTTGGAAGAGGCACAGCAGTGGAAGGAATCTGTGTTTTGACCACTTAAAGCCTCGTACGTTGTGCTGTACGTCGAATTGTGAAAATAGCCTAGATCTACTGTAGATCGGCTATTTCGAGTCAACGGGAGAAACCGGTTGTCCGACATCAGAGCAGGGGGACCACGGCTAAGACTCCTGCAGACGTTTCCAAAGCGCTGTAATTACAGACAAACTGAACCAACAGAACAATCCCATTTGATTTGACAGAGCTCCCCACAGGCCTCTGTCACATTATCACACAGGATTGGTGGGATTAAAAATAAATAACTTTGAGTGTGTTCAGTTCACACATCAGAGGCTCTTTCGCAAAACAAAGGGGGGAGGAACGCAGGCTGATTATCAAGGACCGCGCTGATTTTCTCCTCCGATCGTGGGCCATTTACAAAGCAATGCGTCGGTACGATAATGAGGTTCTTAAGTCCCCATGGATCTATACTAGGCCCCCTCCTGTTTTCACATTGCACTAAACACCTTCGCCGAGACTAGCAGATCAACAACCTCACGACGCGTCCCTCATCAAGCTTAATAAGCAAGCCTTTACCAAGCCATGTGGCCCATAGGGCAGGAACCTATCTCCTGTTTCTGTAGTGTGAGGCTATATGTACACCCCCTGGACATGACACTATTCAGTATATCACAGATACTTACCCCCAATCCAACCCTTTGATGCTGAGTGCCAAGCAGGGAGGCATTGGGTCTCAAGTCTCAAGTGTATAGTCATTGGTATAACCCGGCCGGGGATACCAGCTCAGTGGCCTTGTGGTTTGAGTGTCCACCTTGAGATTTCAAGTGCTTAAAGGGACATTCCACCACTGGAAGAAACTGCAGTCACTCAATGTTAATAGTATATTTGTAGTAGATAACGGTATAGCACAATTTGAAATGTGCACCCTATGGCCAGAAAAATAATGTAGTCTGTGTGTTTGACTGGGGTTTGACTGGATTGCTGAATTCCTACAATGACCATAATGCTTTGGTGCACTGCCAAGAGAGAGAGGGGGGTGGAGGTGTGACTTGTAGTCAGGAAGGAAGTGAGACCACATTTTCATGACAAAGTTTGGTCATGAACATGGCGTCATGACTAAAATATCTAAAAACACATATTACACACATGTCCTAAACATTAAAATCAGATCTGGTTGCAAAAGGGGTGAAGTGGCCCTTTAAGTCTGCATGGGGCATATCGCAGATACATAATTGCAACGTCCCAGTTTGATTCTGGCTGGAAACCTGTGTTGCTTTACCCCAACCCCTCTTCTCTGCCCTCAGTTTCCTGTCTCTCTACATCCTATACAAATACAAAGTAGATTTAGTCCAGTGCTAGTTATAGTCTCTCCAGCCAGACTGTTGACTCCCACAGTTTTAAAAGTAAAGCGGATGTCCCGCCTCCACTTCTGTTTCATCTTTGCAGTCGTGTCTAGCGTAGACCAAATTAGTCAAAGCATACAGTATACTGTAGCTTGCTGCTTATCAGGAAATTCAAAAATATGTTAAAAAAAAATGCATATTTCTACAATTCAAAAATAAAGAGTATATTTTCTTAAGTATATTTTCGTGAACGGAAATGACGAACAGATGACTGTTTCCTTTCCATTGTGGAGTCTGGCTAGTCTACGCGCTACTTAAGTGCTACTGTGCTAGTCCGCTTTGGCTATTAGTGCTAGCCAGCCACCACAGACGTGGGGAGTCCACGAGAGACAAGTCCCCTCCAACTCATGTACAGTAGCGCTACTGAGACGCGCAGCAGTTGAAGAGACTGGTGCAGCGTTATTGTGACTGACGGTGTGACAGAAGTAGGAGGACACAGCGACCACCCTGATAGACAGATAGCCTCAGGCTGTGCCATCCACTGCCTGCACTACAGGTGTGCGTGCGTGCGTGCGTGCGTGCGTGTGTGTGTGTGTGTGTGTGTGTGTGTGTGTGTGTGTGTGTGCGTGTGCGTGCGTGTGTGCTTTACTATAGTTGTGAGGACCAAATGTCCCCACAAGTATAGCAGAATTTGAGAAATAGACATTGTGGTTTTGTGGTTAAAACCCCTTTGGCGAGATATTGGTTTACATTTAGGAAAACATTCAGGTTGAGGTTAGGGTTAAACATTTAGAGGTGAGATTTACTGAAGGTGTTATTACGGTTGGAGCTTTCCCTGTTTCATATACTGTTGTGTGGTGATGACACACACATACTATTTTCAGGTATTTTCAATGCCTTCCCGAAATGTTGATATCCTTGTCCTCACGGGAATAGTAATATGTGTGTGTGTGTGTGTGTGTGTGTGTGTGTGTGTGTGTGTGTGTGTGTGTGTGTGTGTGTGTGTGTGTGTGTGTGTGTGTGTGTGTGCGCGTGCGCGCGCGCGCGCGCGTGCGTGCGTGCGTGCGTGCGTGCGTGCGTGCGTGCGTGCGTGCGTGCGTGCGTGCGTGCGTGCGTGCGTGCGTGCGTGCGCATATTTGCATATATGGGTGTTTGTTTCATTCAGTATATACACACGTGCATAGCATATAATAAACATGTCCTGCAAAGGTTGGCTTTTTAATTTACTATAATAAGCATTATGAAATTGGTTACATGGGCAATAATGTATTGCATTTCTGATGAAGGCGCTAAGGCAGACCTACACATCATGTTTCAACTCAGTCTTGGACATCGCATTTGCCTAATAATTGGAAGCCACTCTTGTACTCTCAGGTGTTGCAACGGAATAATATATCAAAACAAACGTTTTCCATACTACTCCAGATGAATATTACTGGCCTTTTAAAAGTGGTAATACTTACTACAGTATACATATGCATGCAATAAGAATACAATTATGCTAATGTACATACATACATACATGTACGTATACATTTATGTGGAATTTTTGTTCCTTATAGTTAGTAACTGTATACACTAACACAGAATTCAAGTAAAACAGCTTCATGATGGCTTTTTGACAAACGGTGCGCGCGTATCTGTAAAAAGAAGAAGACATTAAGGTAAAGAAATGTGTGATTATTTTAAGTAGGCCTACTTATGGGTGAGTACCTCCCAGGTACTCACCCATGCAAAGGGCTTTTATATAAAACTAAAAGGAAAATATTTAATTGAAACAAAAATAAAAAACAACAAATTTACAATGCAACTAAATGATAGGAATGGCTATGTGCTCATGCATGCGCATGCACATGATGTGCACGTGACGTCATTCAAATACAGCCCTACTAGTTAAAAAATCCACAGCACACCACTGATACTAACAGAAGTTGCTAAAGTATTAACTGTAGCTTCAAACCTCAACGTGTTTTCCTCATGTCTGCATCGATATGGAGTCAAAAGCAGACGCATTCAAATGATTTGTCTACTGACTGAAATGAACATTCAGCTGCTATAGGTACACTCTCTCACACACAATACACACATTCAGTATGCTGATGACTTCTAATGTTTACCTTTACCATGCAGACATCACCTCTGTAATTTAGTTCGTGAATCCATCGACCACTGTTATCCAAAGGTTCTCTGCTTCAGAACATCTGACAGTATGCCTATACCTGCGTTACTTAACGAGCCACACACAATGAGCCTCGCAGCATCCACCCAGGGTCATTCCTATGTTAATGCCACTCGGCAGCGTTTGTATACACTTCGGTAAAATGGTAAATGGTGCATTTATATAGCACCTTTATCCAAGGCGCTTTACATAGATTGTGCATTATTGTGCATTACATTCACCCATTCACACACCGATGGCAGCAGAAACCATGCAAGGCACCAACCAGCACATCAGGAGCAATTTGGGTTTCAGTGTCTTGCTCAAGGACACTTCGACACTAACTCTGGGGGAGCCCGGGTTCGAACTGGCAACCTTGCGGTTCCCATCCAGCTACTCTACCCCTGAGCCACCGCCGCCCCTGGTAAGAGGTGTGAATGGTTGTTCTGTGTATGGGTGTCTATGTGTTCAGACCTGAATAGTTAGACCGGCGTGATTACATACAAAGACGAGAAGTAGCACGAACACGCGCGGGGCGAAGTTAACGGCCTCCTGGTATCTTCTCCCCGGCTGGAAAAATTCAAGAGAAGAGACCTTCGCGAGAAAGTTTTTCTCCTCTGGTGAAAAGCTGGAGGTTGCGTGATGGCAGGCTCTCAGTCAAATCTGGTCACAAATGAGTAGTAGTAGCAGGAATTATGTTAAATATATTGAACCGAATGTTTGTCTTGTCTAGACAAACATTAACATTAGTTTAATGTCTGTTTTGTCACTAACAGAAACATTAAATGCCATTAACAATGAACAGAGTTAATGTTTGTTTTGTCTGTCACTGAGCATATGATGTTATGAATATGAATGTTGCATGTGAATACGTAAATATATGCAAATCCAACAATAACCACATTATACAAAAATCTGTCTTGGAAGAGCCACCCATCGAATATACGGCAACCTTCCCTGTGTTTCTTCACTAGTCCGATCCAGAAGAACACAGTTTGCCGGCCACTGCTACAGAGCTGACAATGAGGTTATATCTTCCCTTCTTCTCTGGAGTCCTGCCTCAAAGCAGACCAGTGGTAGAAAACTGTCGTTCCCTGATGTCATCGCTAGGGACATCAGTAAGCAGGAACTGGGGATGGCAATGAAGGACCGGGAAGTCTGGCATGATACTGTGAAATCCGCGATCTCGACCGCGGTCGAAAAATGATGATGATGTTATGTTATGATATTGCGATGATGAAAGATGATAAGGGTTGGTAAAGCGCCCCTCACTTCACACGGGTGCGATTCTTTTAATACATTTGAAATGGGGTGGTTCCCAATATGTACAGTATGTGTCCCAACTCCCAACAGAGTAGTCCCTTCCTAGAAATGTAGGGTCATATAGGCCTATATAGTCATATAAGTGCAATTTCTAGGAGAAAGTCACATGTGCTTGCAAAGAAAAACAACAAACGTAACTTCTGTACTTCAGAGTTTAACCCATTTTGACCTGAGATCAGATTCTAAAAATATCTGTTTGAAAATGACAGTTTTCTGAAAAAGCTATGTTTCTATGTCAGTGGCTCTTCGATTTTTCAAAAATAGCAGACCTACAAGCTCGAGCTTGTAGATCTGCTATTTTTCAATAGCTAAATTATAACATAATGCTAACACCAAAAGGGGTTCCCGCCCAAAATGGGTTAAACGTTAAACTTTGAAGATCCAGGCCTGAAGTAGTAGAACAACAGAACTAGAGTGGTCTCTGTGGGGAGTTGACACGTGGAGTGGCGCCGGGCTCAGCAACCCAATCACAGCTTTGAGCCTTCAAAGAAAATATGGCGTCTCCAAATTTCCTATTTGACATGGTAATAATGCATCTACTTAAAACTGTAAAGTCTCCATCCGTGTCTCCCCACTTTCACGAGCCCGCATGTTTATCTCTCCGTTTTAATTAGTAAGTGACATTAATTTCTGCTTTTCCTTTTATCGCCTATCATTTACAAGAGCAGGGATGATCATGTTAATATTACGGAATTATGGAATACATTCCCAACGTTAATTGGGTTGTTCTTTTTAATTAGAATGTAATTGCGGCGAAGTGGTGTCTTTTTCAAGGGGAATTGCAGGACAGCTGGCACAGGCTTTTATAATACTACAGGCTTTTAACCAGGGCTGAGTCTGTGGACAACAGTGCCATCTAGAGGCCTGATATAATACTGCATTGTCATCCATGTACAAGATACACAGGAAGGACCTTCAGCCCCTTTGAGTGGTTTGTTGTTCCAGATGACATGCTAGCATTTCTAAATCATTTTAAAGTTCAAGATGGACTAAAGGGAATCGCTGAAACATTGATGATAACTATGACAAGGTAAATATGTATTGCTCACCAAATTAACGCTGTATTTTAGGAATTCATTGAATTGGGTGTGTGTGACCGACCCAAAACAAAGAAAAATCTTAACTAGGTACAGACTCAGTCTTGCGATCGAGAAAGGCCGTCAAGGCAGACTTGTATCCCGAGAGAAGACAGACTATGCACCCACTGCACACAAAATGAAGTGGAAACCGAGCGACACTTCCTAACCATCTGTCCATTGTACCAAGACATCAGAGACACATACTTCCCACAGATTACAACCACACACGGAGATTTTGAAAACGTGACTAATGACAAAAAACTCCCATATCTGCTGGGCGAAGTACGACAATGTGCAAACACAGCAGCAAGATTCGGTGAGTTGTTGTGATGGGAGAAGGATATCAAATGGAACACAACCACCCTAAAGACTAATCATTGTATATATTCCTGCACTTTACCTACATCGAGTGATCTTTGTACATATAAATTGATCTATTGAAGATTCTGACTTACTGATCATTTTTGTTTTGATTGGATTGTTGTATTGTGCTTTCTGCTTTGGCCATGTAAACGTATGTTTTCTCATGCCAATGAAGCCCTTTGAATTGAATTGTGTGTGCATGTGCAGGTGCGCGCGCGTGCATGCGTGCATGTGTGCGTGCGTGCATGTGTGCGTGCGTGCATGTGTGGACACCTTTACATCCAAACATGAAATGTCAGCCTTAGGTAGTATATAATAGTCCACTTAGTGTCCTTGTGTTTAGGAGTCTGGGCCTTGTTCACTAACTCCGCGGACTGACATCGGGAGGATTTCAAAAGATAAATGCAAAAACAAAAATGAAATGCTGTTCTATCTCAGCTATCATAGGAAGACTGGGGCGGCGGTGGCTCAGGGGTAGAGTCTCCGGATGGCAACCGCAAGGTCGCCAGCTCGAACCCGGGCTCCCCCAGAGTTAGTGTCGAATTGTCCTTGAGCAAGACACTGAACCCCTAATTGCTCCTGATGGTTTCCGCCGCCATCAGTGTATGAATGTGTGGGTGAATGTAATGCACAATCTATGTAAAGCACCTTGGATAAAGGCGCTATATAAATGCACCATTTACCATTTTACTGTCTATCTGGAGAAGATGATGTTTCACATTGAGTAGCTGTCACATTCTGTAGGCTAAGTCATCAATGTGTTATCCTATCCCCCTGTGTGTTAATAAGCATGAGCATCCAATTGTATCTGGTTTGACCACAAGTAAGACGCGTAAACGCGGGAAGCGAACAAAGTGTTGTGGCAGTCTGACACACACACACACACAGACCTCTGTATCGTTCCAATTTCAGTTGCCCTCTGGTGGCGGGCGGGTGGTGTTACAGCGTGACACACAGACAGACAGACAGACAGACAGTTTTGGCCAGCTTCTACTTTGTTCGCAATCACTTCGTTCGCAATAATGTATAACCTGCTGATCAGTATTTGGATCTATTACATTATGGGCTTCTTGCACACACACACGCACGCACGCCACGCACACACACTCGCACGCCACGCACGCACGGACACCGTGACAACTTGATCATTCAAATGTTGGCCAGCTAGTTGGAGAGTCACCACCACACAGGCCACACAGGTAAACAGCTCTATGTTGAAGGCCACATGCATGCAGGGCTCTGGCAAGTGGCCACCACCAACTACAATGACACCATGCGTGTGTCACCTCACCACCCCGCGTGCACACAACCATGCACGCACACAACCATGCGCGCACGCAACCATGCGCGCACGCACGCCGTATAGGCCAGCACGCATGTCACGCATATGCACGACGTGCGTGCACACACATATACAACGGTACACACATGACACGGAAGACACACGTCTCGCATAAATACACCCGCACACAGTTCTCGCTATTTCATCTCTCTCTCTCTCTCTCTCTTTCTATCTCCCCACCGCCGCTCGGCGTGTCGCTCTCTCTGTCAACCCCGCCTTGTGCAAAATTGCGCTGAGGCGAGCTGCCACAGTATTGAGGAATAGTGTCATATACTGGCAATTTCCTCCCTGGGTGTCAGGCATACTTTACCTTAATATGTCTGCAGCGACTCTTAATAAAACAGCCTTGTCTATATACATATCTCCAACCGCAGCACCCGGTCTCCTGCGCCACCACGCTGCACACGGCACTCAATAGCACCGCCGTTAAATATTTACCTCCGTTGAATGTCAATGGCAGCAGAAAGAGGAGGAGGGAGGGAGGGAGGGAGGGAGGGAGAGAGAGAGAGAGAGAGAGAGAGAGAGAGAGAGAGAGAGAGAGAGAGAGAGACAGGGAGAAATGGAATGATGTGTCCCCGGTTGCTGTTTTAGCTGTCTGAATCTGTTGCAAGGCAGTCTGGGAGAAATTCCACATCAGCCGACGACGGAATGTTGGTGGGTGTGTGTGTGTGTGTGTATGTGTGTGTGTGTGTGCGCGCGTGCGTGTGCGTGCGCGTGTGCGCGCGCGTGTGTGGAGTGTCGGCGACGTCGTATCAATGTGACCGCCGCGTGCCTGAGTGGAGAGAAAATATGGCAGGAATTGGAAACCCGAGCAATAGTTGGATATTTGTGATTCAAGACAGAGAGAGAGAGAGAGAGAGAGAGAGATTGCTTTGTGTTCAGGCACTTCAGAACTCTTGCATTGTATCAGGCCTCATAGTGACATGGCCCTTCAACAGAAATGAACTGTGTGTGTGTGTGTGTGTGTGTGTGTGTGTGCGTGTGTGCATGTGCGCGCGCGTGTCTCTCAGTGTATAGAGCCCATTCAGCAGGCTCTAAAGTTATCACTGTTGGCCAAGCTATAGCAACCCATGGCTTCTTTTGGATCAATCTACACATCTATACACTCTATAGTGTCAGCCATACCTACAGCATGCATCTCTGCAACACCACAACACTTCCAGCCATGTGCCATCATGCGTCTGTGTGTGTGTGTGTGTGTGTGTGTGTTTGCGCACATGTGTCTCCAGTTGTTTACGTGTCCGTCCCGCTAAGCCGTGAAACCAAAGTGTAAAAAGTGGCACTGCCAACCAAGGTATAATACGTGAACGCACCACGAGCTTGACATGGAATGGCTTAGTTGGGTTCTTTTTTTTTGGGGGGGGGGGGGTGTTATTATTTCTTTTCCGGCTATAGCGCGCAGAGGATTCTGGGTGGGGAGTGACTGGCTGTTTTTCATAAGGGATGTGTGTGGTACACGTTTCTGTTTTACTAGATTCCATACAGCACAGAGTGACAGGAACAGCGGGAGTGAATGATTGAATTGAGACCAACGTTGCATTGCTGCATTAATATATATAAAAAAAAAGAAATCCCATCCCATTGTGAGCTCAGGGTATGAGCCGCTGGCAGCTGCTAACAATGTCACATCCAACTGTGTGTGTGTGTGTGTGTGTGTGTGTGTGTGTGTGTGTGTGTGTGTGTGTGTACCTGTGTATGTGTACCTGTACTACTTGCACTGAGAAGTATATACCAGCGCGTTGTTATCCACACATAGCAACCACCGGTAGCCACGGGATGTTGTAAATTGTTGCTCTGAGGGCCTCGCCTCACATTACTCATACATGCACACGACAACCATCTCTGCTGTCTGTCAAAGCGATAATGCTTTTGTAAAATGCCTTGTATGTGAGTGAGGCTCTGTATAGCAGCATGCAGGCTGCATGGCACACACACACGTACGGCAACCCAAGCCTCTTGTGAATTTGTTACTGTGGCATCATGAGCTTGAAGGAGAGGAGAACGCTAACATCTCCTTTAAATGCAGATTCTCTATCTCGGGCTCAGAGACGGAAATATTCCTCCCAGCGAAAGGAAGGGGGGAAATGGGAAGAGAGAGAGAGAGAGAGAGAGAGAGAGAGAGGGAGAGAAAAAACAGGAGTGAAGGGAAAACGGTGCCTGGGTTTTTAATGACTTTCTGCACATTAG
>NC_136801.1:30851897-30854397 GCF_951216825.1 Electrona antarctica
CGTCTGTAGTACGGCTCCCATACAGCGCGCGGGTGCCCTGCACGGAACACTTTCATGTTCACAAGAGCAGTGGTTCTCAAAGTGGGGGTCCTTGAGGAGGAGTAATGAGTCTGTAACTCAGAGAGTGCAGAAAATGGTTTGATTTCTGGAGATTTTACGGCGTAGATTGGGGTCTCAGTCAGAGATGAAACGAAAATGGGGTGTGGGGGTCCGTGGCCTAATGCATATTGAACTATTGGGGGTCCTTTAAAAGGAAAGGTTTGAGAACCACTGTAGTGGATTCCAGGATGAGGGCACATGCAGGCACTGGTTGTATGGATCCTTATGGACGAATCTGCCGAGCGGCAATCATAACTGTGGTATCAAGCACCTCTTAGAAACTGTGACATCGCAGCTATGATTAACTAACCACAGGGCAGCGCTCCGCGGATCCGTCTATCCATGCATGCAGACACTGGATGTATGGATCCTTATAGGAAGACCATATAAGGGCCTCCCTTCCTTACAGGGAGCCAGTGTTTGACCCATTATGGTTTAGCGGAGTCCCTTGGAGCTCTATATGTTTTTCTTTAATTTTTATCCCACGATTTTGCAACCCATTTCTTTCACCCAGTGTCAATTATCTAATGTAATCCTGGGCGCTGCACTTCCTCTGCCAACCTGGGGGGGGCAGCGGACTGACCTCATGCTTCCTTCTATGCATGAGGAGTCCAAGCTGCTTCTTTTCACCTGACAGGGGAGAATTTCCCCGGCCGGACGTAAGGAACACGTTATTCCGACCAGTTCCTTTCCCCTCCATCGGGCGCCCCGGCTGGCCAGGGGGAGGTAGTTTAGAGACCAGGATTACTGCACGTTTTTTGTGAGGATACCGATCCTAGGGGACACGGAGAGAACATGCAAACTCCACACAGGATGGGCCCGTTCGCCAACCCCGCCTCGGGTATATATGGGCACTGATGACGGAGGAGGGAACACACCCCCAGCACCCACAGCGTCTCCAGCGGGAATCGAACCCAGGACCTTCTAGCTGTGAGGCGACAGCACTACCGACTGTGCCACTGTGCCCCCTGCTCTATGTGGTTTTTAACCCATTTCATATCAAGGTCCATTATTTATTTAGCATTTGAGCCACGGACCACCATTTGATGACATTTAGCCTCTCAGACCCAAAACTAAAGAATATATGTCCACATTTCCATGCTGTATATTGATGTTGGTACCATAGGAGAGATAACAGGCGAACGTTGATCAAAACAAGAATTCTTATACATTCTCTAATTGTGTAGACTTCTTGTGAATACAGTAATGCAGATATTTAACTATTTACTATTGAGAGTGTAAAATGTATCAAGAGTTAAAGATCTATAAGGGTCCATTTGGTTACCAACTCTCCATCATTTGGCTGGAACCACCTGGAACTCCCTCAAGGACCACCGGTGAAAACCACTTCTCTATATACTACTACTTTTTTCTTCCATTTCTCTGTTATTGCGGGGATTGGGAAAGCTGTCCCCACGCTTTCCTTTTCCTTTTTCTGGGAAAGCTTTCCCCACAATATGGACGCCGGTTAACACTGATGATAATGACTTTAGGATATAGAGCCCACGCCACTGAATGTCTGAATGTTTATTTCCTGTTCTCTTTGCCACGCCATTCTTCTCCCACATTGTCTCTCTCTCTCGCTCTCTCCTCACGTACTCTGTCTCTCTCTTTCTTTTTCCTTCCTCGCTTTCATCTGTCTTTTCTCTCTCCTTCTCATGACTCCTTTTACTCTCTCTCTTTCTCTCTCTTTCTCTCTCTCTCTCTCTCTCTCTCTCTCTCTCTCTCTCTCTCTCTCTCTCTCTCTCTTTCTCTCTCTCTCTCTCTCTCTCTCTCTCTCTCTCTCTCTCTTGAGGGGTGATAATAAATATGTTTTGATAAGACAGTACAGAGGAAAGAAGGATTGATAGACAGACGGTGCAAGGCTTTATTGTGTGTGTGTGTGTGTGTGTGTGTGTGTGTGTGTGTGTGTGTGTGTGTGTGTGTGTGTGTGTGTGTGTGTGTGCGCGTGTGTGTGCGCGCGCACGCACATTTATGCATGTGTATGCGTGTTAAATTTAGCTGACTCCATTACCATTGAACCAGGCGATTCAAAGCGACAAAAAACACAATGTTCATGAGATTCTCCCACAGCAATTCACGAACACGCTTAAGCATTGAGAGGCTAGGCAAAATGGTTGCCTAGAAAATGGTTTCTCATATGTGAGCATTTCAAAACTCTGTGCTCGATGTATCTTCCCGTGCACTTGAACATCCTAGCAAGTGAAAAAAACCTACTTTTTTCTCCAGATATTTCAGATGTTTTTTTGACTGCTATGTCGTCTTGACTCGCGCCGTGCATACAGTATACGTTAATGTGCATTTTTTAAAGCACATTTTCCAGCCAACGTTCGTGAGCGAGCATCACGGGAAGAAGCAAGGTTGAACCAAATCTATTTTTTGCCCCATATTATTTCTCATC
>NC_136801.1:30859397-30870654 GCF_951216825.1 Electrona antarctica
GCCCGTGATAATGTTGTTCATGGAAATAAGCATTGGAGCGGGTGTTGCCATGTCCGTGTATTATAAGCATTACTTTGGACTTGATTCTGTAAAGTCGCTTGTAAACATTGGTAGTTGCGGGTTGCATGATTTTTGTTCCCGAAGTGTTGTTGCTTATTTGAACTTCCATCCTGATGATGTTTAAACGACTAAACCTTTTTTCAAGATGCGCCGTGTTGCATGAGCTTGTAGTGTATCTCCTGCTTGTTTCTCATAAAATCTGGCAACACTGATTGAGGCCCAGAAGGCTGACATCATTCATGACATGGTTGAACTCATCACTAGGGCTGAACATCAGCACTGGTCGCGTTCAGATCGAGGCTCCACTCACCTGCATCTCACACGCGCTCCAAATAGACTCTTTTCCACCATGACTGAGATTTGTCGGTCCTACAGTATGTACCGGAGATTATCACGATTCTCCACCACATTTCGCTTTGCCGAAAAGACCACGATCTTCACGCTAACACGTCGACCTTCTTGTACTCGCGGGCGTTCCTGATCTGCTGCTCACATGGGAAAAGCACTTATTTAAAAAGAAAGCACTAAAAGCGCCAGCCAGGTATAGGATTACGTGCAATGACAAATATCAATCTACCCCGCCCAGCTTCCCTGCACCGAACACGGCCAATTATATTCATATAGATAGACACTCGACAAAGTCCACTGTCATTTCTAAATTGTTTTCACTACATTTCGCGACACTCAAAGAAAAGTAGGGCATTACGTATGCCCAACAGCAACATCTATTGTAAGTCCTCTCCCCCACCTGCCCAGCTGCCCTACAGTATAATCACTTAACAAACTGCTACACCACTTTCTTTCTATACGGGCCAAGGAAATGGGCCTCTAATTGGCCAGTATAGCATGTGCTAAATTGACTGCGTGCGTCTCCTCCGGTCATTATGGTGAGGATGTGTTGCTCGTGCTCTGAGCAGGTAAACAGTCAGAGAGACATTAGCTTCCAATCGCCCCTCGCTATATCACCCCAAAAGGTTAATTAATTTCAATCCATATAGGGCAAGGAAGCAAGGTACAGTATGGAAACTGTGCGTGCGTGCGTGCGTGCGTGCGTGCGTGAATTACTATAGTTGTGAGGACCATTTTCTTGGTCCTCACAAGATAAATGGTTGTTTTATGGTTTAAAAAGACGTAAAGCGGGTTAAGACATTTTGGGCGGGAACCCCTTTTGGTGTTTTAAACATTATGCTATAATTTAGCTATTGAAAAATAGCAGATCTACAAGCTCATAGCGCGCCACCGAGTGGCGCGCTATGAACTTGTAGGTCTGCTATTTTTGAAAAATCGTTAAAATGTGCCTCAAATCTTTCAGAAAATTGTCATGATTTAGAAAACTTTTTTTTTTAAATTTCGACGTCAGGCCTGAATGGGTTAAGACATTTAGAGGTTGGCGTTAGAGTTTATCCATTTTTCATACGTTGGTGTGCTGCGATGAATAAGGTCATCTAATTGATCTGCAATGTTTCGTCTGTACTTTTCAGCTATTTTCCGCTATTTTCGATGCTACTGTCTTTCAATCGTTATGCCCTCACAAGTATAGTCATACAAACGTGTGTGACTGTGTGTGTTTGTGTGTGTGTTTGTGTGTGTGTGTGTGTGTGTGTGTGTGTGTGTGTGTGTGTGTGTGTGTGTGTGTGTGTGTGTGTGTGTGTGTGTGTGTGTGTGTGTGTGTGTGTGTGACGCGGGTGCGCGCGTGTCTGTGTTTCCATTTACTTCTCCCTTCTAACCCCTTCATGGTCAGAGTCTTGTGAAAGGTCACTCTCTTTAGCCTGTCTCACTTTTTTAATTGACTCTTTTTCCCACGCACCAACACACACCCACACACACACACACACACACACACACACACACACACACACACACACACACACACACACACACACACACACACACACACACACACACACACCCACACCCTCCCCCATCTTTACAGTAGGTATGGATTGCAGTATGAATTGACGATGCTCTATCAAAATGTCTAATCACTCTGCGGGGTCGGTTAGGAAAGCGCAGTGATCCGGCGCTCCACAGGAAGGCTGCCGCTCGCACGCTGCGCCTGCTGATGAGCAGAAAATGAGCATTCTACTCACTTTAACCCATTTTGGACTGAGGCCCATTCAAAAAAAAAAAAAAAAAAGATCTTCTAAATCCTAAAACTTTTCTGAAAAACCTATGTTTCTATGTCAGTGGTGCTCCACATTTTTCATGTCAAGGACCCCCAGAATATTCTGTATTTGGCCCCCGTCTGAAAATATGTTGTTTCAGGGACCTCCCAGATGCAAAGAATTGAGTTAAAAAAATGTTCTCGCTGAAAGAATATTACATTCAAAGATTTGCACCACATTTTCAAGATTTTTCCAAAAATAGCAGATCTACTGTTCTGTGTACTGTACTATTTTTCAAAAGCTAAAAGTATAATATAATAAAACACCAAAAGGGCTTTCCGTCCTGAATGGTTTAATGTTAGGGTTCATCACAGGGTCCTGGCAATAATAGGAGCTGACATACAGTAAGTGCTATAGGGAGGACGGGGGGTGATCGGTGAGTGGAAGTGAAGGACACACATATTAGATCGAAGTGTAGAACATCCTCATGTTGCTCTTATGAAGGTGCTAGTGTGTATTATGTAGACCGCCGGGGGATTCTCAACCTGTGGGCCGCGGGGCCCACTGGCGGGACGCTATGAGGATGTTGGCATGTGGGTCCCCAAATTATTTGCAGGGCACCGCCTTAACCATTATCCCTGAACTTAGTAGCCATGTTTTGCTATTTTGAAAAAGATTGTAGATCAGCTATTTTAAATATTTTAAATATATTTTAGGGGCAAGGGGCAAGACAGGGCCCTAGATATTTTAATGACAATATGATAACGGTTTCAACAGTTGGTGTTTGTAAAAGATTGTGTTTTCATTCTGATACCGATAAATATGATTGATTGATGCTTTGAAAACATTTTGAGATTTTGAAGTGCGCCGGCGTGCCCGTGATCCAGAAAAGGTTTTGATTGTAGAAGCACTGATATATACGCAAAGCTTTCCTTTTTTCTCCACGTAAAGGAAGAAAGGTTGAAATTGGAACAAACATCCCTGGCGTCGTGGTAATCTCTCAAGGACAGATTCCGAGCTGCGCTACTGAATCTGTGGACAGGGGCATTCAGAACGTGTACTGTACATTGGGGATTAGCCCATGTTGGGCGGGAACCCCTTTTGGTGTTAGCATTATGTTATGCTTTAGCTATTGAAAAATAGCAGATCTACAAGCTCATAGCGCGCCACTCGGTGGCGCGCTATGAGCTTGTAGATCTGCTATTTTAGAAAAATCGAAGAACGAAACATTTTTAGAATCTGATCTCAGGTCAAAATGGATTAGTGGAATGGGGCGACAGGTCCTTCTCTGTGGCCGTCCCTATATGTACCCTCTGGAATGCTCTCCCCAAAACACATCCCAGATGCCCCCTCACTCCCCACCTTCAAAACCGCACTGAAAACCCACCTGTTCAGAACTGCATTCCCTATAGCTGATGTGTTTTTAACTTGTTACATGTACTGATTTTATTGTTTTTTTTCTTTTTACTAGTTTTTCTAATAAAGTTGTCCTTTTCTTATGTCCCCCATCGGGTTTCCCTGTGGGAGGAGGTCAAAAGGGAGGTGAGTGTAGCAGAGTGGGGCGTTACAGATGTACTGTATGCATGGATTGCATGGATAGATAAATGCAGATAGATAAATGCAGACTAACATAAAGAGACATTGTTTACAGAGAAACGGAGAGACAGACCCTGGGTGGCAATTATTCAAAGATCTACATTGTAATACCCATTGATACAACACACACACACACACACACACACACGCCAAAGCGTCCATAACACATCCCTGCTTTTGTCTCAGCCTTTTGGGAGTGGAAGAAAAGCAGGAGTGTGAAAATGAGCGAACCAGAGAAAAGACGCCACAGGATGAGGTGTGGTATTCATCCTCACCGCAGGGAGCCTGCAGGACAGCCAGGATGCTCCGTCTAATCGTCCATTGTCCACACACTGACACACACACACACACACACACACACACACACACACACACACACACACACACACACACACACACACACACACACACACACACACGCAGAAGCACACAGACGCTAGTGTTTGTATTGCTGTTCTTGTAAGGACATCAACATGTTAGGATTTCCGACCTAGAACATTGCTGAAAATAGCCTAAATCAAATGTATAAACTAAGTATAAAATATACTAGGGAAATCTTTTATCCCAGCCCTTAAACATAACCTCTAATATATCTAATAATAATCCTAACCTCTGAATCTTCTTCTAATTGTAATTTGTTCTTACAATTGTAAAACTAACTTAACCATTAAACAACCATGTGAGGACCTCTACACTTGTGGGGACATTTGGCCCTCACAAGTATAGTAATAGTAAGTAGTACTAAGTGCACGCACGCACACACACGCGCTCACACACACGCGCGCGCACACACACACACACACACACACACACACACACACACACACACACACACACACACACACACACACACACACACACACACACACACACACACACACACACACACACACACACACACACACACACACACACGTACGTGCGCACGCGTGCACGCACGCACACATAAGACTGCCACACACCATACCCAAATGTGGCAACATTTGCCAAAGAAAAGTGAAAATGAGTGTAAATTGAGGTTATTTTCTCCACCTCTCTTTCACAGTCGTTATCCCCCAGCTCCCCCCACCGTGCTGTGGTGGGTGTTCATTCTGGTCCTCTGTCCAAGCGCCGTGCACAGACAAAAGTGTCCTGAAGTATTATGGAACAGCAAGCCAAGATGAGTCTATTCACTCTGGACTATATTCTGGACAGTGTGACATCAAAAGGATGTCCATCTGCCAGCTGGAGATCAAAGTCTTGGGTGATTATCAAACACTATGACTTTAATGACAATATATCATTAATATTAAACCATAATGTAAAAAGAAAATGGAATGGCATACTTTCCTTTTCCTTTAATGCCTCGACAAATTAGTTTTCTTTGTGATACCAATAAATAGGAAAATGTTTGTTAGTTCCATTGATCCAAGCCGATCCAAACTGATTGATGATCATTCAAATAAACATGCTCTGAAAATGTGCGGTCCCACCCATCCCCAAGCGGTCAGATGGGTGGGCCTCGGAACGCTTTTGAGATTTTCAAAGTGGGCCCCCCGATCCTGAAAGGTTTCACTAGATATTGTGTTGACTCGGTTGAAGTGTCTCTCTTTGTGTTGTTTGTGTTTTATTGTTGTAACCGTGTTTATGCTACTCTGTTAGCCAGCTCACTCTAAGGCCTGACTCACACCTTTGCATCTAGCATACAACATTGTTGGATGCTAGATGCATGAGACTTGTTTACTGATGCAAGCATTTCCAATGGAAGTCACATGGTTTGACACAACATTTGAGTTGTACGGCTTTCGGCTGTGTTTCGACTGCCCCCCTCCCCCTCATACAACAAAAATGTTGTGTCAAACCATGTGACTCCCATTGGAAATGCATTGTGAGCTTGCATCAGTCAATCAGTCTCATGCATCAGCTATACATCAATCTGTTGCGAAGGTGTGAGTCAGGCCATAGAGAGAGGGAGAGAGAGAAAAAAAATAAGAATCTCAATGTGACTTTCAGCTGGTGAAATAAAGATTATAATGATAACTAGGAAAACAGTATCTACCATGGTAACCATGTAGATACTGGAGGTAGCAAAACGGAAGAATGCAGTGAATGACAGTGAACGCTTTCATCCCCTGTTGTTCTTACTTGGGAGCATTTCAGTCCTGGAGGGAATTGTAGACAAAGTAGAAGGATCGACTCAGATTTGAATGCCCTGGAGGAAAGTGACACATGCCGTAGTTTACACAAAAGGGGGCGCAAGGCATTGGACGGCTGTTCAAAAACTATTTTGTATACATATTAGCGAGAATGACTTTAAAAAGTGACTTGAAAGGGAATGCGAATTTCAGCCGTCATTATCGGCTGACATCATATCACAAGACGACACGTGTGTCTGTCCTCTGAAGCTGAGATGTAGATACAGACACGGTTCAAAGTGGGGACACGACGGAACACATCTGGTTATAAAGAAGAACACAAACGCTAAGGTGTGATAATGATGTCGTGGAGAAACTTCAGTCGGAATTGTCGTCGTTTCTGTTCTTTTTGCCGTGCACCTTACAGTCAAACAAATCAAAACTCCAACAAACCGGAGGCTCTCTAGTTTGTCTCCAAACATTTTGATCATCATGTTTTTTTCCCGTTTTTTTTCAAAGACGTTATCACAGAGAAAAAACTGAAAAGAAGAGAAACTACGTCATATGAGCCAGACAACAATGACACTGGGATGAGAGAGGAGATGGAGCTCCATTGTTGTTAAGAAGAACGGCGTGCTTTTCTTCTCTCTGTGTGTTGCGTTGATGGTCGGTGGCAGCTGGCCCGCTGCTTTAATCCATTTTAGGCGGGAACCCCTTTTGGTGTTAGCATTATGTTATGCTTTAGCTATTGAAAAATAGCAGATCTACAAGCTCATAGCGCGCCACCGAGTGGCGCGCTACGAGCTTGTAGGTCTGCTATTTTTTAAAAATCGTGAAAATGTGGCGCAAATTTGGAATATACATTTTTTTCAGGGCGAACGTTTTTAACTCAAATCTTTGCTTCTGGGGAAGTCCCTGGAGGAACAACATAATTTAATGGGGGACGGCGGCCAAATACATATCATTTTTGGGGTTCTTGACATGAAATATTTAGCACCACTGACATAGAAACATAGGTATTTCGATGTCAGGCCTAAATGGGTTAAACAGGTGAATGCAATTTGTAAATGTTGACTTCTGTCAGGTGAGCTTTTTGTCTTGTCTTGCACAGTCTACGCAGGCAAGAGCGTGCAAAGATAATGAGAGAGAGAGAGAGCGTCATCTTTCACGAGCCACCTGGCAAATAACAGCAACTCTCCATGCCAACAAATTAACCACAGGCTTACTGTAATTCACCGTGTGCATAATTCCTCATATGTTTTTTATTTTTATATCCCACGATTTTTGTAACCCATTTTTTCACCCAGTGTCAATTATCTAATATAATCCTGGGTGCTACACTTACTCTGCCAACCTGGGGGGTGGGGCAGCGGACTGATCATGCTTCCTTCTATGCATGAGGAGTCCAAGCTGCTTCTTTTTACCTGACAGGGGAGAGTTTCCCCGGCCGGACGTATAGCGCGTGGAAGGAACACGTTATTCCGACCAGTTCCTTTCCCCTCCATTTGTACACTGAGTTACAGACCGATAAGGTTCCATTTGGTTCCAAATGATCATTTAGCATGGGTCCCCCCTGGAACTCCCTCAAGTACCCCTGGGGGTCCCCGGACCCCACTTTGGGAACCACTGCTATAAGGGACTGTACAATTCAAAGCAGTTCTCATGAATTGCCCAGCAGGTGTCGCTATTCCCCCCCTGCTGGCTGCAGAACAATTACTATGCCATTAATTACAATGGGAATTTGACCAGACTTTACACCTGATGTTATTTGTAATCAAATTGAAAAATGGATGATAAAGTAGGGTAAGCTTCTAGGGTTTCTACTGGCTCTACTGAGTGAAGACCTGCCCTCGCTGCCCTTCCAGCCAATAGCAATTGTTTCCGGTTGCTTTTCAGGAACAAGATGATGGATTTGAATTAGCTGAAAAGTTGGCTTCAGAATCGTCATCCCAAAGTCTATACCGCTTGTGTAAGGACACACACACTGACTGTGATTGGCCAGTAGCCACTTCGAGTGGCAGTTGGGGCAAACGCTCTCGCCAAAACACCATTCAAGATTCTGAATCTGTGCCTATCGGGACGTAACGCGAACGGCTCTGAGTAGGCTCAAGCAAACTTCGCAATGTTTGCCACGGCGACTCGCTCGCTTTAGCTTGCTCGGTGGTGCCTATCGTGGCTCAAGTTCGCTTGAGACGGCACGCCAAAAACGATACTCTATCGGCCCAAACAATATTATTGTCCGCAGTTGTCGTAGCCTAGAGGCAGTTCTGCGTTCGTCACAGAAGCGGGCGTGGTTATAGCACAAGTGGGGCGTGGTTATAGCACAAGCACAAGGTTATGTCGCACTTCAGAGCGGTTTGTAGAAAACAATGACGTCACCATTCCCTTAATACATTCTGGGCGGGAACCCCTTTTGGTGTTAGCATTATGTTATGCTTTAGCCATTGAAAAATAGCAGATCTACAAGCTCATAGCGCGCCACCGAGTGGCGCGCTACGAGCTTGTAGGTCTGCTATTTTTGAAGAATCGTGAAAAGTGACATGAAAGTGTTTGAGAACGACTGACATAGAAAAACATAGCTTTTTCAGGATTTAGAAGACATTTGCAGAATCGTTCCCAGGTCAAAATGGGTTAATACATAGTTTTTTTTTTACAGTCTATGCTTGTGATATCATACATTGCAGCTTGTAAGAGCCAAGATGACCCGCTTGGGCCTGTTAGCTATTGTTTTGGTACAGCCCGTCTTGTTATGGTTCAGCTTGTCCTTGTAACTAATCCCTGTGTTGTGTGTTCGTTGGCAGAGGTACCTTACCACCGACCCAAGTGTTATTGTATTTCTCCCCGTGATATCATGTGTATCAAAACATATTCATCACCACCTTCAATATTGTCTCAGACTCCTCTTGCCTCATCACTCACTGACTCAATTCCACAACATATGACTATATAGCACTGCGGAAACGCACCACGTTAACCCATTCAGGCCTGACGTCGAAATTTGAGGCACATTTTAACGATTTTTCAAAAATAGCAGACCTACAAGTTCATAGCGCGCCACTCGGTGGCGCGCTATGAGCTTGTAGATCTGCTATTTTTCAAAAGCTAAATTAAAACAATGTTTAAAACACCAAAACGGGTTCCCGCCCCAAAATGGGTTAATGGTTAATGTGGTTAAACGCTAACGTGACATGGATGCGTTCCAGGTCTCAATGGATTAATGCTGTGTATACACACACTTCTCCTGAGCAACATGCTTTTGCTCTTCTGTGAAACGATTCAGAAACGACCATTTTCCATCGGCGTTATGACCCAAGTGTATTTCTTTCGCGTGTTAGGAGAGACACGAAATGATCTCTCCTTAACAGGAGATGTGACCACCAGCGCCACGCCACCAGCCCCCCCCCCCCCCCCCCACCATCATTCCACATTATGACCATGCATCACTTACACTGATGGACAGCCACTGGCCGGGCCAACGTTCCATGATGTGCTTAACTGTAATGTGTTCATTATGCGTCAATTTGAGGAGAGATGGAAATGAGGAGGGGAAGTCATATTCTAGACTAGAGAGAGAGAGAGAAACCAAATGGAGATGCTGGAGAAGAGATTCAAATGCCACTGTCAATCTTTCATTAACTATTAGGGGGAAGGGGGTGATGTATATGTATGTGTACAGTACGTGTGTGTGTGTGTGTGTGTGTGTGTGTGTGTGTGTGTGTGTGTGTGTGTGTGTGTGTGTGTGTGTGGCGCACTGCCTGCTGCGGTGTGTATGTTTATGAGCATAATCATGGAGTCACCGGTTGCTCCCATCCAGCGCTCCCGACCTTTTGACCTTGAAGTCTTCCGTCAGGGTTTAATGAGCCAATCGTCGTGCACCCAGGAATATTTTACCGTGGAAACGTGGGCCTTTTCTCCCCTGCTCGTGATGCGGGAGGGCTGCTGAGCTCCGTGCGTGTCTAATTCACCCCCAGTCACCGAGTGTGTGACCTCTGCTGAAATGTCTGCACAGTACACACGCATGCACACGCGCGGTATCCCCACTTGTACACTTTGCCCACAACACACACACACACACACACACACACACACACACACACACACACACACACACACACACACACACACACACACACAAGCTAATTCCATGTGAATTTCCTTTTAGTTTTTTTGACCCTTCAAGTTCAAAACCGTTACTTTTCAGGAAATGTAAGTGTTCCAATGGATCCAATTTAGGTATTATTTAGTATTATTTAGTAAGTTACAAGCTCTTCTTGATACTTATCATTGGTTCAGTATTCAGTAAAAACCTTCATTTGTTTTGAAAAAATACTAATTTGTTCAAAAACAATCGCTCTAAATGCTAAAAACACATCGTTTTGAAATGGCAGGTGTTTTAGCAAGGCACTTTCGCACAACGAAGAAGGCCATTCCTTTACGGGAGGAAAAAACCCCCTGTAAAACGTTGAAACGTGGACATACAATATATTATCCTTGCCCTCGACCACTGTAGAGATAACACTGCGGACCACAGAGCAGCGGGAGGCTTTTAAACGTTCCCTGTGTGCGATGGAAAGACTGCCACGATGCTGCAGCGTTTGACACCGTGTGGCCACGAGGAGTGAAAACACTCCACTGAGACCAATACAAATGAAATTGTCTCCTGTTATGCAGTAAGTGGAGTGGTATCTGCTAGACAGGAAGCCGCGGCCTGCACTGTTCCAACGGTCTAATGTCGTAAAAGAAACAACAACACAGCACTGTGTGTGTGTGTGTGTGTGTGTGTGTGTGTGTGTGTGTGTGTGTGTGTGTGTGAGTGTGTGTAGTCGTCTCTGTGATCATCAGTTGACCCTGTATATTCTTTTTATCCAACACATCTCTACAACTACAAAGTACTGATTGATGTGACAGTGGATCCGAATGTGGCACGGAGTGAACCGCATGCTTATCTCCTCCAACAGAGCTACACTTCAAATGGCCTGATCACTTTTAACCCATTTTGGGCGGGAATCCCTTTTGGTGTTTTAATCATTAAACTTTAGCTATTGAAAAATAGCAGATCTACAAGCTCATAGCGCGGCACCGAGTGCCGCGCTATGAACTTGTAGGTCTGCTATTTTTTTTTAAATCGTGCAAATGTGGCCCAAATCTTTGAATATATATTCTTTCAGAGCGAACGTTTTTAACTCAAATCTTGGCGTCTGGGAGGGTCCCTGGAACAACACATTTTCAGATGGGGTGTCGGCGGCCAAATTCAGATAATTCTGGGGGTCTTTGACATGCAAAAGGTTGAGAACCACTAACATAGAAACATGAGTTTTTGAAGAAAGCTTTCAGGATTTAGAAGATATTTGTAGAATCGTCCTCAGGCCA
This sequence comes from Electrona antarctica, assembly GCF_951216825.1. Lineage (NCBI taxonomy): Eukaryota > Metazoa > Chordata > Actinopteri > Myctophiformes > Myctophidae > Electrona > Electrona antarctica. The sequence goes on from NC_136801.1 coordinate 30,870,643, forward strand.
AAATGGGTTAAG
>NC_136801.1:30870854-30905854 GCF_951216825.1 Electrona antarctica
TTTTAAGGGTCAGCATATCGCGGTTGGAAATTATGATGAAGGCAAACATATAAGCACAGCTAGGTTTACATTTTTAGGCTATCAACATGATCTAGTACGTACGTACAAGTGTTCACACTTACGATGTTCAAAAATAAAACACTGCATGCATTTCGTTATAGCCTTTTTGTGATGCGATCAACAGGCCTGGTCTTTTTTTGGGAAGCCCTCTCTGAATCAAATTTGTCTCAAACACTTTCGAGAGCGGTTAGGTTTATCTTCATCCACATACCTGCATGCCTTCAGTTGTGCATATTAACACAGCAATAACATCACGTTCTGCCAATTATTATAAAAGGCCTGCTTTGCCGATGGTAAAATGTGACCCAACATGGATCTGAATGTTAAGCTGATAAACGAAAAGACTGTATGGATTCTGCGTGTCCCTGCTATCCGGGGGAAAAGGTCCCTTTTAATCAATGTGAGTAATATTTGCGTCTGTGAGCCGGGGAACTGCCCATATTATCATGTCAAGTTACAAATTAAAATGCCCGGTCCGCTAACAGACTGGGGAAATAAATGGACCATCATGACCATCTAATGTCCTAATGACATTTTTTCGGCCTGCCAGACAATTAATTCTATCAATCTACATAACCTTTTCCCAGGGCAACCCGAAACACGATGGCATTTTTACAGCTTTGAAATGAATGGAGTGTGAGCGGAAAAGTATGCTTAGGCAATCATTACATTATTTAACAAATGTATTTAATTGGATTTTGGACGCTTTGGATGTGTGGTTTTATTTTTTCCCGGAGTGTCGGGAGGAGGATGGCTAGTGCATTGACGCTATCCGACGCTGGGCTAATTCAATAGGCTAAATGGAATCAGTGGAGACAGTGCAATCATCATTGCATTAGGACACTCATTCCCACCCGTGTAAACATTGCTCTGAGCTCTGGCCATTTATCTTCTGGGCCCCTCTCTCTCTCTCTCTCTCTTTCTCTCTCTCTCTCCACCAACCCCCCCCCCCCCCCCCCCACACACACACACACACACACACACTACGTCAGTTTCACTCTTATTTCCACCACTTCTCAAGGTTTTTCTTTCATCCCATTTAATGAAAGTTGAGGGGTAGAGTTCCGTTTTGGGGCTCAAGTGAATTCCAACAAAAAGCACTTTACACGGGAAAAACCTAGCACTTCTAGACGCGTTGAACTGCTTAGCTCTTCACTTTTCATAAATTAGGGGGCCTGGGAAAGCCTTCCATCAGACGGCGGGTCTCGGAGGGACTGGGAAGGTGCTAAAGCACGGGCTGCCTTTAACGGAGGTGAAAAACCCAAGCTAATTCATTAAGCATTGATCACCCCAAATGACAGCAAAGTGCTTTGACGTTTAAGCCATTTTGGGCGGGAACCCCTTTTGGTGTTTTAAACATTATGTTATAATTTAGCTATTGAAAAATAGCAGATCTACAAGCTCGTAGCGCGCCACTCGGTGGCGCGCTACGAGCTTGTAGGTCTGCTATTTTTGAAAAATCGGGAAAATGTGTTGCGCAAATCTTTGAATATATATTCTTTCAGAGCGAACGTTTTGAACTCAAATCTTTGCTTCTGGGGGATCCCTGGAACAACTAAAGAATATATATTCAAAGATTTGGGCCACATTTTCACGAATTTTCAGAAATCTGCTATCTGCTATTTTTCAATAGCTAAAGTATAACATAATGCTTTAAAACACCAAAAGGGGTTCCCGCCCAAAATGGGTTAAGCGCGCAAATAACTGGACAAATTGGCGAGCAATTTTTTTGTACATTTTCAACTCTTTAATGGCCTAAAGTACGAAAGCGAAAAAGGCAATAAAAATGTTAGCAGACAGGCCAATGAACCCCCGCCCAGCCCATTACGCTTATACCACTCCTAAACGCTTCCTAATGTCTTAAACTGCGGGCATGGGCTGCCCTAATGATGCATTTTGGTGAGTGTTTCTTACTTTTTGACAAAAATTACATGCTTTTATTTGATTCTTTTTGACTGCAGTCTGTAACAGGAGCCCTATTATGCGCTGAGCGGATGGGCCCATTACTAGGGGTTAGGCCTTAAAGTACCTGAGTATGTATTTGAGTAAATGTGCTTAATCTAGGGTTGGTCTAATATTATTTCTATCAACACACTCTGGCCCTGTTCCGGCCTGTGAGATGAATACTGATATGACCTCATTAACGCATTACGCTGGTCCAAGGGTTGGACAGCAGCACACAGATGTCTGGCATGTGTGTGCACGTGCGTGCTCGTGCACACACACAAATACACACACGCGCACACAGAAATGGGCATATGAGCATTACAGGCGTGACCTGTGTGTACAGAAAGGCTGAGGTTGTCTCTCTCCAACACAAGAATGAATAAATCGTAGTCGGGCAGAAACCTCTTATCCACTTTATTATTATAAAAAAATAATGTGTGTAATTCAAGTATGTATATATTTTTTTCAAAATAGTACAGAATGCAACTCAGGTACAGTGCAGCATATATATATTTTTAATACAACCAGTCCATTAAATTAAAACAATTTAGCATTCACGTAAAATAAATATTGGTTACACAGAATAAGTCTCATATTTGTCTGAAGTTATGAAGTAGAGCTCTGATATTCTCAATCTATTAGTGTTCTTTCGTTCATTTAAGGTTCATAATCCTCAAACGGGACAGTTTTGGACATGTGAGGTTTCCACACGACGCCAACTAAATATTGTTACACGTCCACAGACTGTCCATTCCTTGGACAACTAAAACATGTTATAGACTACCAGCACACAGAGACCAGAGACAGACTGGACATGTTTGTTTCAGAATGACAAAAACATTTTTTTTTAAATTTTTATACTAGTGTAACGCCCGGGATTCGAACTCAGGCCTCCCACATGAAAGTCCAACATCTTAACCACTAGGGGGGATATCCCTCTGGACTGAAGCTGGGGAACACTAGACTGTAAGAGGGGGGGAAGAAGAAAAATTGAGAGAAATCTTGAGAAAAGTCAAGGGAATGGATGCAATTCTAATTCAGCTTCATGTAAAATCCTGCTGGAATCGATCATTTATGCAAATAGTTTCAAAAAGCACTGAAATGTTTAAAACTCTCGTTTCTGGGAAGGGGTAGTATCGACCACAAGGTCGCCAGTTCAAGCCCCGCTTTGACCATAAGAGGTGCTCATGCTGTGTTTTCGATTATTTTACACAATGACAAGTTTGATGTAAAGTGTAGAGGCCTGTCCCTCCACACCAAGAACAATAACTGTATGTTTTTCTATGGCAGAGATATACCACAACTAATGGTAATGACAGTAGACATTGACAGTGGTGAACGGCAGTCGCTGGCATCTGTTTCAGAGTAATTACATGAATGCAAACTCTTAACAGGCAATCAAATTCTGTATTGTGTTGTGTAGGCCATTCTGTAGCTAATTATTAAATGTGCCAATTGTTATTGAGTCATAACAAATCTTTCAAATATCACTTAATCAAATTAAAGTAACCTACCACCATTATTAAGGGAGATATTAGACTTTTGAGGCCATCAGGCAGAGGCTCTGAGCCACTCTGCTACACTAAAGCACCTACATAAAAGGCTTGAATTGAAGTGTTGCTCCAGCGTCTTCTCCTTCTTCTGCAACTGTTGTCCCTGTTCCTGTGATGCACCGTTCCAGGCTTGAGGCGCGTTGGTTCTGGACGTAATTTGTTTGCTTGTGTGTATGTAGGGGTGTGTGTACTGTATTTGTAAGGTATTGTTACTATACTTGTGAAGGCCATTATGTCCCCACAAATTTAGAAGGATTTGAGAAGCAGGCCATTAGCACACAGGTGTCGTGTCAGTCCATTTGTCAATCAGCACAAGCACACCACCTCTCCAACTGGCAGAAAACAAATAATACAGTCAAGCAGTACAAAAACAATCTAAATGCAAAATATGCAAATAACACAGATTAAAATACGGTTGGCATTAAGAGAAATGTCTGTTTCATTGTTTAAAGTATTTCTTTTTAGATTTAGGCTTGATTTATACATAGTGCATTACTGTCGCACCCAAAATAGCCAATCTACAAGGACACAACGTGTTGCGACACCCTTTAAGCCCAAACCACACAAAAGGGTCGAGACGGAACGAGACGGTTTTAGCGTTCGTCCAATCGGTGTGATATGTCCTGTTGCACGTCGACCCATGTCGACCCAAGTCGGCCCTCCTCGCTCCTTGCAACTCCTGTGTGTGTGTGTGTGTGTGTGAGTGTGAGTGTGAGTGTGAGTGTGTGTGTGTGTGTGTGTGTGTGTGTGTGTGTGTGTGTGTGTGTGTGTGTGTGTGTGTGTGTGTGTGTGTGTGTGTGTGAGTGTGAGTGTGTGTGTGTGTGTGTGCGTGCGTGCGTTGATGCATTTGAAAGAATCTCTATTCCTGCAGTGCTGAGCAGGGAGTTGACCTGTGCTCCATTCAGACCTTATTAATCAAGTCAGGAAACGTGTGCAGCCTATTCAAGCTTAGCTGCTCTCATTGGCTGTCTCAATGTCTCATCTCACCCCCCCCCCCCCCCCCCTCTCTCTCGCTCTCTCTCTCTCTCTCTCTCTCTCTCTCTCTCTCTCTCTCTCCCTCTATCTCTCTCTATCTCTGCCTTTTAGCACTGTTTGTCTGTCCCATGTCTCACTCATTTCTTTGTAGCAGTGCCTGTCTCTCCATCTCGTTTTACGTTTGTGTCTCTCGCCAAAGACAACTGATGTCCAACTGGCATTTTTCAGCTGAAAATGTTGAAATTGTCTTCAGCGAGCGACCAAACGATGACATATTAATTGACGACAGCATCCCTCACATGGACAACTGGCTGCTGCGGCCCACAGGTTTTCATGTGTTTATGAGGTGACAGTACTTCATTAGACCCCTTGGTGTGGTTGTTATGTGCAATGATGTCTTCCTTTTGTATTTAGGGGATTATTACTAGAGGATGAAACCTTGACAGTCAAACATGCCAATGAAAAATGAATTGATATAGTGACATCACAATATCATCCCCTCCCCTAACCCCTCCCCTTTTATCATACAACAACAGCTGTGGGTGCGGCTTCAGTTCAGGTGGATCACCACCCATCACCACCCACCAGGGAAACCAGACATAGCCTACTTAATGAACTGGTGGGCGTGTCCACATACAAATGTAATTTTAACAAATACTGTACACATTTTTGAAAACATTCTTCCTCCTCATAATAATAATAGGCCTACCTGATGATCATGTTTTAGGATGGAAAAAAATAACGGCACACCATCTTTAATATTGGAATACTGATATATTATTGATTTCAGGATTCAATTCAAAACATGCAAACATGACCCACTTTAATTAGTCTATATTAGTAGCTTAAAGGACCACTTCACCACTTTTCAACTTCTCTTCCTATAATTGGTCCTAACTAATGTTCATGATAAAATACCACAATTGTTTTCTACTCCGTCTGTGTCTCATAGGAAGGCTGTGGGCAGTTCAGAAACCCGTCCACCAGTGACATCATCGATGGTGAATCCAAGCTAATAGAAACGGCAGGCTTTCTTTTCCTGAAAAGTTGCAATGCAAAAGTTGAAGCCATCGTTCTCACGATAATAACAATCTAAATATATTTTAAAACAAATCTTGTTTAAAAAATAATCTGCCTAATGATGATGTCACTGGTGGACGGGTGTCCAAACTGCCCAAAGCCCTCCAATGAGACACAGACTGAGTAGGAAAAAATGGTGGTGTTTTATCATGAACATTAGTGAGGACCAATTATATGAAGAGATGTTGAAAAGTGGTGAAGTGGTCCTTTAATGATTATTCAAATGTTATTGTCTTTTTAATGTCCAATATATTTGTATTTAAGTTCATAAAGTTAACATAAGTAAGTATAACTTTTGCATTTGAAATTGAATACAAATTGAAATTTTACTTTTCAGGATTCCAATTCTAAAATAGCGAAAATAGATCTACAAGCTCAAAACATGCCGTGCAGAAAGGCCGTTTTGCCAACCCCGCCTCGGGTACGGGCACTGATGACGCAGAGGAGAGAACACGCGCCACCGCACAGTTGCCCTTTCTATCATCAAAGTTGCCCATCCCTTCTCTAAAGGGAGCCATTATTTTGTGTGGTTAATTTGCATCCTATCTAACTGTAAATGCAAATTCGACACACGCGTTCCACCCCACCACAGGGGGTGCAGTGCCCGGTGTAGAGTCGGCCTGACCCACGGTTGTCCAGAACCGCTCCAAAAAGGCCTCTGCCCGGGCTCTGGACAGGGCCCCTGCCCAGTGTCCATATATGGAGCTGTCCTGTTCTGACATCATTCTGACATCTGCATAGACTCCATACTTGGGCATGCCTGACAAAGAACTCCATATGGGCATAAAAGGGACACAGACATAATATCTGGGTGGGGCATGCATTTCCAACTTGCATCGTTCCAAGTAGGCCAGTGCCCAACGGGCACCGCCGTAGAGGCTCCAACGGGCACCGCTCTAGTATATTAACCCATTTTGGGCGGGAACCCCTTTTGGTGTTAGCATTATGTTATGCTTTAGCTATTGAAAAATAGCAGATCTACAAGCTCATAGCGCGCCACCGAGTGGCGCGCTACGAGCTTGTAGGTCTGCTATTTTTGAAAAATCGAAGAACGACTGACATAGAAACATAGCTTTTTCAGAAAACTGTCAGAATGTAGAAGACATTTTTAGAATCTGATCTCAGGTCAAAATGGGTTAAAATTGGCTACTGAGGGCGAACCGGCCGGCGGGTGGGTGGTCCACAGCCACGTCATTCTGACATAACAATAAATAAACCACGGCCACGTCACCATGACTCAATATGCAAACCCGCTGACTCAATTATTGATTTTGTCTTTTATCTCCCTCAGCATGAATTAATAAAAAGCAAATTATTGTTAAACGGCCAAAAAAAAACAAGGCTATGTTGTTCACTCAAACGCGCTATTGCAGCCCCAGTGAAGATCTCCACCCTAGACGGAACTCCCTTCAAGTGCAGGGTGGAGCATTACAAATATCTTGGTTTCTGGTTGGATAAACACAATTTTAAATTTCATATTGATTCTTTGTGCAAAAAGCTTAAATTCACTTTAGGTTTCTTCTACAGATTGAAGGCTTGTTTTGCTTGTTCAGCTCGCTAAAAACTGGTCACTGGTCTCTTTCTGTCCCAGTTGGATTATGGTGATACCATTTATATGTTTGCTTGCTCCTCCACCTGACGCAATAATTTTTTTTAAAGTAATAAAAAAAGTCAAAAAGTAAAAATAAAAGTTTGATGTGCAGTAATCGGGTCGAATTTTTTTAAGATTTTCTTTTTCACATAGCTCCTGGTGTGTAATGACCTTAAGCGACCTTAAAGCTTTACCAACCTATCCGTCTTTCTCTATCTTAATTTCTCTCTTTCTACCTCTCTGGTTGAGGGCATGGAGTAGCAGGGCCATGGGTTCTTCTTTAAGACGGTCCCGTTCCGTGCAGGGGCTGTACAATGGGGGAAAGTTGGTAATGATTTGGCTGTTAAGCCTGAGGAGGTTGAAAAGACTGTGGATATAACAGGGATTTATTATGATCCTGCTGTGTCGTGTTGGAGGCACCATCACTTCTAAGCGTGGTTCATTAAGAACACTTCTCATTCCCTGCTGGTCAGAATGGGTGTGGTGCTGCTCGGTTTCTCCTGGCCCTGTTACAGGGCTATCTTGTGAATATAACATGGAGGCCAATAGCCTGGATGTAACTCATATCAGTCCATTCCTCTCATTTTTTTTATAATTTTTATCCCACGATTTTGTAACCCATTTTTCACCCCTGTGTCAATTATCTAATGTGATCCTGGGCTCTACACACCCTCCGCCAACCTGGGGAGAGCAACGGACTTGAACTCATGCTTCCTTCATGCCTGAGTGTCCAAGTTGCTCCTTTACACCTGACAGGGGGAGTTTCCCTGGTTGGACGTAGCGCGTGGAAGGAACATGTTATTCCAACCAGTTCCTTTCCCCTCCATCAGGCGCCCCGGCTGGCCAGGGAGAGGCAGTTTAGAGACCAGGATTACTGTATGTTTTTTGTGAGGGTACGTACTCTAGGGGACACGGGGAGAACATGCAAACTCCACACAGAAGGGCCCTTTCGCCAACCCCGCCTCGGGTATGGGCAGTGATGACGCGGAGGAGAGGACACGCCGCCAGCGCCCACAGCGTCCCGAGCGGGAATCGAACCCAGGACCTTCTAGCTGTGAGGCGACAGCACTACCAACTGTGCCACCGTGCCCCCGTGCCCCCATTCCTCTCATTTATTAACTTAACTAGTCCAGTGGTTCTAAAACATTTTCAAGGGACTCCCAACTTGATAGGCTGTATGTATTTTGACCCCACTTTGAGAACCAGTGACTTAAAGAATCCCAACCACAGGAAATGCATAACTTGGCATCACTTACTTAACCCATTCAGGGAAGGAACCCCTTTTGGTGTTTTAAGCATTATGTTATACTTTAGCTATTGAAAAATATCAGATCTACAAGCACAACAAGGCTTGTATCTGCTATTTTTGAAAAATCGTGAAATTGTGGCGCAAAAATCTTTGAATATATATTATTTCGTTAACGTTTTTAACTCAAATCTTTGCTTCTGGGGGGGGTCTCTGGAACAACATATTTTCAGATGGCGGCCAATTACATATAATTGTTGGGGTCCTAAGACCTTGACATGTAAAAAGCTTTGAGAAACACTGACATAGAAACATAGGTTTTTCAGAAAACTATCAGGACGTAGAAGACATTTGTAGAATCGTCCTCAGGTCTATCAGAATAAGGTGACCAAATCAAAAGTGAGAGCACACATTGGTATATGTGTGCATGTTTGGTTGTTGCTGGTGATTATGGGAATCCATGCTTGTCTCTTGTGCTCATTTGTGGTTTCCCTGGATTGTTCGTTTCGTATTCGGAACAAGGGCTTTTTTAAAAATGTCCTCATTTAGTCCAAGTCTGGACCCAAATTCTACTACAGTCTACTTTGCCATCGCCATCACCTTCTGCCCTCCTTTAGTTAATTCCCTGTTTCAGTCGAGTCATTGCAATGAAATGGGTGGGAAAAAACAGTCTCGGAAAGGAAAGTTATTCTTTCTTCACTCAAAAACTTTCAGAAGTCTAATGAGAATTATCGATGCCTAACCTTTGCACCGCAGGTTGCAGGCATGATTTGACGAGTGCGGCTGTTCAAAGACGTTGCGGAAACCAAGTGAAGTTGTGAGGCATATTCTCACCCCGGGGACCCTCTCACCACATTTCTACTGCAAGATGATGCAAATAAGGCGAGAGAGACGAGTGATTAATGTGTGATTGCATGAGTGGCTCCAGGAATTGATTGATGGTTGGGGTTCTTTTAACCCATTTTGGGCGGGAACCCCTTTTGGTGCAAACATTATGTTATAATTTAGCTATTGAAAAATAGCAGATCTACAAGCTCATAGCGCGCCACCGAGTGGCGCGCTACGAACTTGTAGGTCTGCTATTTTTGAAAACTCGTGAAAATGTGGCACAAATTTGGAATATATATTTTTTTTTAACTCAAATCTTTGCTTCTGGGGGGGTTGTCCCTGGAACAACATATTTTCAGATGGGGGTCGGTGGCCAATTACATATCATTTTTTGGGGTCCTTGACATGAAATATTGAGCACCACGAATACAGAAAACATAGGTATTTCAGAAAACTGTCGGAATTTAGAAGACATTTTTTTAATTAATGACGTCAGGCCCATATGGGTTAATGAGAAGTGAGTGACAAATAATGTATCTTTCGCCACAAGAAAGGGAAGCCGAAGCGGAGCGCGGCGGAGCCTGGAAGAGAGAGGTACAAAGACACGTTAAGGGCGCAACATTTGATTGTGCTCTTTGTGATGTGACTTCAAAAACCCTAAAATTTACTTTGAGCATTTATAAGACAGATACCTGTTTATGTTAAGCGGCAGTCCTCTTACCTCTCGTTGTAAGCTGCCTGCCAGACGAGAAATAATTAATTTCACAACCACTTGGAAGCCCGGCGTGTCTGTTCCGGGGGCAAACATTCAGCTAAAACATGCCGATCTACGATCTTGATGTCTTTTGGGGTTTTATATTAAAGGTTTTCATAGATATAGCTTCATATAGACAGCACTATCATCAATGTTGTGTAAGTTAATGTTTTTTTTAATGTTGGTTTATTTACACACTATATTTTCTATTAATATAATGGATTCATGTTAATGTGTATTTTCAGACATTTAACCACCTAAGCCCTCAATACTTAAAGGACCACTTTTCAACCTATATATATATAATAGGTCCTCACTAATAATCATGATAAAATGGCACGGTTTTTTTCTACTCAGTCTGTGTCTCATAGGAGGGCTGTGAGCAGTTTAGAAACCGTCCTCCAGTGACATCATCATTAGGCAGATTTTTTTTACAAAAATGTTTAGATTTTCATTATCGTGAGAACGATGGCTTCCATTTTCACATTGCAACTTTTCAGGACTAGAAAGCCTGCAGTTTCTATTAGCTTGTATTCCCCATCGATGATGTCACTGGAGGACGGTTTCTGAACTGCCCACGGCCCTCCTATGAGACACAGAAAAAAATTGCGCCATTTTTTCATGATTATTAGTGAGGACCTATTATATGAAGATAGGTTGAAAAGTGGTGAAGTGGTCCTTTAACTAACAAACTTGAGCTTGGGCTCTGGAAAATTGCAGATCTACAAGCTCACAACACGTGGAAGCTCGGCGCATTGTGAGCTCTTATAGTCTAGTAGCCAGCCCATAGAGCCCCATTGTGAACCCGGACATGTTGAGTACACCAAGGTTTTATGTTAGAAATGTTTAGTATGGGTCCCCAGCATGTGGAAACTGCCGGATGCTAACTTGTATATGTTTAGCAATTTTCATAATTGGCATAATATGTGACCATACCAATTACAACCTATAGAAGGCAAAATATTCAAAATTTCATCATGCTTTATGTAGCATGTGACATGTCAAACTAGGGGGTTTTCATGATGCTGAATCCATTCCAAGCATTAGTTTTGCAAAAAAACACTCATTGGGCTAAAAGCGGCCAATGCCGTCATCACAAATTGATGATGTCAGCACATTGGACATGGCCGTTTTAAGCCCAATGAGTGTTTTTTTGCAAAACTAATGCTTGGAATGGATTCAGCATCATGAAAACCCCCTAGTTTGACACATCACATGCTAGATAAAGCATGATGACATTTTGAATATTTTGCCTTCTATAGGTTGTTAATGGTATGGTCACATATTATGCCAATTATGAAAATTGCTCAACATATGCAAGTTAGCATCCGGCAGTTTCTACATGCTGGGGACCCATACTAAACATTTCTAACATAAAACATTGGTGTACTCAACATGTCCGGGTTCACTTTTTGGCTACTAGACTATTACATCGATTTTCGGTGAATGTATTCCCCCCTGAATAGGTGTTCAAGTGATTAATGTACAAACAAAAGGTTCCTATCACATAACGATTTGGTGGCCCCCTATAGTAACTCTGAAGAGCGCCTAGGTGTCCCGGGCCCCCTGTTGAAGACCCATGGTGTAGAGTAGACTAGAGAAACAATAGCCCTAGGGGACTCCATCCAACTAAGTATAGAGTTTTAGTGTTTAAGAGAGAGAGAATTCTGCCCAGATCCCTTCATATAAACATCTTAAAAGGCGAGCCACATTCCTATATGAAACAATGGCATATTTCTGTTCTTACTGATGTCGTGGGGCTTTTGTCAGTGGCGAGGCCTCTAATTCCTCCATTGTTGCTGATGAGCCCCATTGGGGAGGCCTTTAAAGAGGCTTTCTGGACCCCACAGGACACTCTTAACTCATTTTGGGTGGGAACCCCTTTTGGTGTTTTAACGTTGAAATAAAAGTCTTCTGAAAGAATATATATTCAAAGATTTGTGCTGCATTTTCACGATTAAAAAAAAATAGCAGACCTACAAGCCCGTAGATCTGCTATTTTTCAATAGCTAAAGTATAACATAATGCTTAGTTAAAACACCAAAACGGGTTCCCGTCCAGAATGGGTTAAATAGAGACCAATCAGAATAGTCCAGCTTCCATTCCACCCATTGTGGAGGCGATGATTGTGTTATGCTGATCATCGCCATCATTGTAAAGATAATAATAACATTTTTATTTTATTTTTTAAAACAGTCCCCGAGGCCATTCTGGGCAGCGTTTCCTCCCCCAAGGCCATTTTGTTCACCGCACTGCAGCTGTCTCTCCTCCTCATGTCTTCTTAAATGACAATGAACATGAATGTGCCGTGCCATTGAAGCAAGTATTATAGTTTAATTCCTATCATGAAAAGCTTCCAGAGGCAGAGTAAAGGAGCAGCGATATGGAGGGGGGGGGGGGGGGGTTGCAGCTCAGACACAGCAGCAGCTCCAAGTAGGCCTCATTGCTTGTCTGTTGCGTGGGACTTAATGGCAAATGGATGTCATTGGAATTTTGAGCGAGACAGCAAGACCTTATCGCAGCAGATAAATGAATTAATATTTTACACTTCAGCTGGATTTCCTTTCCGCCGCGGCTGCAAGGGAAGGAAAGGCTGGAGTCGGATGTGGAGGGGGGAGTCAAATAAATTAAGCAAAAAGAAAAGAGTACGAGAGAACAGAATAGGAGGGGAAATCAGGGGCTTTGGATGTGAACCTGCTTAACGCATTTAGGCCTGACGTCGACATTTAAAAAAATGTCTTCTAAAATTTAGAAGACATTTTTTTAAATTCAACTCAAATCTTTCAGAAAATTAACATGATTTAGAATCTAAATCATGACAATTTTCTGAAAGATTTGAGGCACATTTGAACGATTTTTCAAAAATAGCAGATCTACAAGTTCATAGCGCGCCACTCGGTGGCGCGCTATGAGCTTGTAGATCTGCTATTTTTCAATAGCTAAATTATAACATAATGTATGTAACACCAAAAGGGGTTCCCGCTCAAAATGGGTTAATGGTATTCAGAGGCAGTGAGTCATGTAAGAGAAAAGGATCTTTTCTTGTAGCCGTCAAGGACATTATCTGCTCCTGCTAGCAGTTATTAGCATTAGCATTTATATATTCAATGCAATTTTGAGGTCTGGTGGTACTCGGAGAGGTCAGGAGAGAGAGAAAAGACGAAATGAGGGTAGGGGGGGGGATAAAAAAATGTCTTTTCTCTGTGTGCAATTGCCGCTAACCGGGACAGAATAAGCAATGAGGTACGACACAAGGACATTTCATGGCAGAATTCAATCTCCGATTGGGGGCTCAAATCCTCCATATCGTGCAGTTGGCGTTAGCGAAATGCAACGAACCACACCTCAGAGCCGAGCAGAAAATATTCAATAACTGATTCGTTGATGCCGAGCTTTAAACGCAGTGGGAAGAGATGAACAGGTAATGGTTACATTATACTGTTTTGATCGCTCATTTCAGACTCCAGCACAACGCTATAAAACGGTCAAACCATACCGTCCTAGTTGCATTATTCCACAACCTGTGGGCCGGGGGCCACTGGTGGGCCGAGAGGGTATTTGCAAGTGGGCCCCCAAATAATTAACAAAGCGTTGAGATTTTGAGGATATTTTTATTTTACCATTATTTAACCAGTACAAAACACATTGAGACAAAGTCTCTTTTTCAAGTGGGAACTGGCCAAGAGGCGGAATTAAAATGACACTTCAATACTACATTGTACATGACATTTCGAAACAGACAATATAGGACTACATCCATGATAAACCTCAAAGTACCTAAAAAATACAATAGAAAAATCTCCAAAGTGATACACTTGAGGTGACAGAAGGGCGCAAAGTCATACATAGAGTAGACATACTAGACTAGATACTCAATGTACAATATTATGTACAGGAATTAACACATATGTAGGTCTACACAGAAGCTAGTACACGTCCGAACATGTGCAAATGTTTGAGTGTATACATCTGAGGTGATCCTTTTGAAACTTCTCAGGGGAATTTCAAGGCTAATTTGAGTCTGGTCTGCAGGCCAACAGTAATATACTGTTAGTAATATACTGTATGTATGTATGTATATATATATATATATATAAACCATGCAGGCGCTCGGTACGTGGCACAGTGGTAAAGGGACTGCCCACCACCACGGAGGCTCAGGGTACTACGAATCCACCACGGACCGCACGGTGCATGTGGCTTTTTCGAGCGCCGTCTACCATAATTGGCCCATGTTCGGGGGAGGGAAATTAAATAAAAATGGTGACCGTCCAATGAGTCAATCGCATTAAACGGCCACCCCATCCAATTGGTGAGGTCACCGCCGTCAGCTTGGGCAAAATCTGGTTTCAAATGGTTTGAGAAATCGGGTGTTAAATTATATCTGTGATGAAGGAGGATTAGGAGAGCTGATCCTTGGATATATAGGCCCATGGGCGCACACGGGGCACGCGCACACACGCACCTTAGTATTACTATGCTTGTGAGGACAACGTTTTGTGGCAGTGATTTTAGGTATGATATTTGTATTTATGTATTTATATTTGTCATTTAATTCAACCCTAAAGCTGAAAATAGCCGATCTACAAGCTCACAACGTTGTGAACTCTGAATGCCTAATCTTTTTTTTTTTTTTTACCATAAAACAACCATACCATTTCTCTTTAGAGGACCAGGGAAATATTCCGTATGTTCTTAAATTCTACTACTAGCATAGGGAGGGACATTTAGCCTTCACAATTATAGTAATACAAGCACAAACACACACACACACACACACACACACGCATGTGCACACACACACACACACACACACACACACACACACACACGCGCCCGCGCGCGCGCACATCGGCTAGACACATTAGTCAGCTAATGGGTCATCCCATAGCTCGGGGGGTCAGAGATCATGGAGCTCAAGCACTTTGTCAGTTTAAAGGCGTTGAATGCATCATCTGTTCAACTTAAATACAATCACATCGGTCTGACACCTTTCTCCTCTGCTGTCCTGTGGGGCCCTAATCTAGTTGGGAGGATTGGAAATCTACTCTTTTGAGAAATGGTGGTCCTCTCTACTCAGCTGTTCCTTTTTTTCAATGTTATAGGAATGTGAATATACTGAAATTAATCAAACATTTTCATGTCAAGAACCCCCAAATAAATATGATATCATGCCGCGGACCCCCTCTGAAAATATTTGTGTAAGCTCGTACTGTAAATGGAACCAAATGGACCCACACACTCTCATTGTTAGATAAACACGGAGGATTTTGCATTTCAGCTCGGGGACCCAAAGATCAAAACATTCATCAAATGTGGCCTGTAATGCATATGAATCTGGGAGTCCTTGAAATGGACAAATCAGACCCGTCTGAAGTGAGTGTACTGTACTGTACTCATGGCAGACAGTACTGCAACAGTGACACTTGGTGGTGAACAAATGCTATAACGCAATTTTGGTGCTTGGACACAGCCAGGGACACAGGAGGGACAGACCCAGGGACACAGCCACACACATAGCTGTCTATAGGACTGGTTGCACCACTCAAAAAGGTTGAGGATCACTGGACTACAGGGCTGGTATCCTAGTATTCCAGTCTATTGTGAAGAACCCATAGTACTGGTCGTTTCTAGAGCGGTACTGTTTTAGTGAAAGTGATCAGTCGTATCCTACTCAACAGCCAGAGCCCAGGGCGTGCCGATCTGAATTCTATTATGTTCAAATGGTTGTGCAATGTGCATAGGTATTAGGTTAGAGATGGTTATAGGTTTAGTGTGGTTAAGTAAGGCGGTGGCTCAGGGGTAGAGTGGCTGGATGGGAGCCGCAAGGTTGCCAGTTCGAACCTGGGCTCCCCCAGAGTTAGTGTCAAAGTGTCCTCTTTTTTTCCACTTCAAACACTACAAAAACAACAAAAAACAAAAACAAAGCAAGGGACAAAAACAAAAAACAAGGCTGCATTTTTCATATTACAGGATACATTCATTGAATTCCTCATACATTATCGATAGGCTGAAAGAAGAGATCCCACTTTTCCCACTTATTATAGAACTATAGAATGTTAGTTTTTCCATGACATACAATTCCTCAGTAATGTCCATCTTTCGTTGGTGGGTCCTGTTGGTACCATGCGTCGTGTGATCGCTTACTTACTTGCTAAGAGGATCTTGATGAAATATGTACAGTATCATGTATTAGAAACTCTTCAGGGATAATTCCCAACAATAAAAAGGAACAAGTCTGAGGTATAATAATAATAATAATAATAAAACTTTATTTGTATAGCACCTTTCATGACATGAAATGCAGCTCAAAGTGCTTTACACAAAAAAGAAAAGAAAGGCAGGGCATAAACAACACAGTGAGGACATGAATAACACCTTTTTAAAAAGACAGATAAATCAATTAAAAGCACAGAATGGTAGTGTCGAAGTGTCCTTGAGCAAGACTCTGAAGTGAACCCCTAATTGCTCCTGATGTGCTGGTTGATGCCTTGCATGGTTTCCACTGCATTCGGTGTATGAATGTGTGTGTGAATGGGTGAATGTAATGCACAATCTATGTAAAGCGCCTTGGATAAAGGCGCTATATAAATGCACCATTTACCATTTTATGTGAGGGCAGTTATAGCCAATGAGATTGCATGAACTTTATTGAATTACTCCGGACACATAATCTCCGCTAAAAGTATTAAACACTTGAAGTTTGAACCCTAGGAACTTTTGCCAAAAGTAGCAGATCTACAAGCTAGCAACGCGGCCTGCCATTTCTACCCTAGCATCCCTATTCAGGGGGGAACAGAAGAGGGGGAAAGGGACCAAATATATAGAGCCAAAGGTAACGAGTCAGGAATCTGACTCGTTTACATAAGTCTAAATGCAGACAGGTCACATACAAGACACATGGAATCTGATTTCTTTCCAATGTGACTTGAGCCACATTCAGAGGTGGTTTCAAATCTGATTTGAGGAGATCCGTCTGAGTGGTGGGGCCGATTTGAGAAATAAATCAATATTAAATGTTTTTTTGTGTGGCTTTTGCCTTTATTTATTTATTTTTATGGAGGGACAGACAGTAGGCTGACAGGAAATGGGAGACATGCAGTAAAGGCTGGCGGGATCGGGAGTCGAACCCGCGGCACACTGCCAGACTGGATTGCTAGCCAAGGTGCCTGGACCACTGAGCCATGGCCCAGGCCAATAAATCAATATTGAGTGGTCAAATGTCTGAACACACAGTATAAATATTAACATGAATCCAACATATCAATAGAATAGTATGTGTAAAAATACAAACAAAAACATCAATTTACACAACATTGATGATAATGCTGTCAAACAAGTGAGTCTATATGAAGCCATTTATGGAATCTATGGAATGTTTAATCTGCTTCATCTCTCTCTCTCTCTCTCTCTCTCTCTCTCTCTCTCTCTCTCTCTCTCTCTCTCTCAGCTAAGGGGGTCCTTGGCTTCAAAAACACTGAAGACCCCTGGTCTGAAGACAATGAATGTACAGTATAGGCTCTTCTCTTACTGTGGTATAAAAAACAAACTCATGACTAAATCAGCTTCAGTCTCCTTGATTTTAATATAAAGCATAGAGAGATAGAGGGCTCATGAAGCAATCCATGAATCTTTTATTGCCATTCAGATTTCAATATAGCCTTATATTACCTATGTGAAAAATCATCTTTATATTAATTCATCCCGTAGTAGTGTGACCACAGAAGTCATCTAATCCCAGCCATAATGACACTCTTTATTCTCCTACCTTTGTGTTTATTCCAGGAGTCATTTGGAGGGCCCTAAGTGTCACAATTTGCCCCCCAACGCACCCCTTTACACACACACACACACACACACACACACACACACACACACACACACACACACACACACACACACACACACACACACACACACACACACACACACACACACACACACACACACACACACACATCACCCTCATAGGCAGTCATTGTGCGGTTGTATTAAGTGTTGCGGGTGGGGGGCGGGTGGGGGGTACAGAACACAGGCAGGGGGGGGGGGGGGGGGGGGGGGCACATTCTGTTCCGAGGCTGACTTTGAGATTGTTATTATCATTTTCAAAGCATCAAAGCTTTCTCTCTCTCTCTCTCTCTCTCTCTCCATCCAAGCTTAAAGAGATGAAAGTTTCTCTTTGTTCCATCCCCTGCTACATTACCTCTATGCATTAGACCTCCTCTTTATCCGTGAAATTACCTTTTAGCTTTTCTCATTCAGCGCAGGCAGTCTGCATGCCACGAGATGGCTCGCACTTTCTCACCATACCCCCATCCCCCAACCCCTCTGTACACGCACGCACGCACATGCGCCCACACGCACACACACACACACACACACACACACACACACACACACACACACACACACACACACACACACGTCGCACACACACCTCTGAAGAAGTGTTGCATTTGTGGTTTGATTCTCTCTCTCTCTCTCTCTCTCTCTCTCTCTCTCTCTCTCTCTCTCTCTCTCTCTCTCTCAGTCCATCCATCCATCTATGCATTCTCTTCATATAAGGTCCATCTACCCCTTCATTATATGGTTAGTGTTGTTCTTTGATCGTTCTATCTCCAAAGCATACATACACTGTGTGTGTGTGTGTGTGTGTGTGCGTGTGCGTGTGTGTGTGTGTGTGTGTGCGTGTGCGTGCGTGCTTGTTTGTGTGTGTGAGAGAGATGGTGAATCGGTGATATCTGTTCTTTCATCCACTTTGCTCTGTCACTTCAAGCACCATTTGAAGACCACCTGAAGCACTCTATATAAGAACACTCTATATAAGAACACTCTATATAAGAACATTTGCTTGCTTGATTGTCACACCAAAACACAAATTACAAAATACACATTTTGACATGAAGATCTCATTTTATACGAACCATGTATATCAAAATCATTTGCATATTAATACAACCCAATGGCAATGTGATAAAAATGAAATGAAGTTTGGCAGCATATGTGAGTTGGTTTCATTGCCAACCACACCTCTTCTGTTCTTTCCTCTGGGGCCAACCTTTTTCTAATTAGCTAATTACTCAGCAGGGCAGGTGATTGCTTGTTTAAAAGGAGCATCACAGCTGAGTACTAGCAAGCACATTTCTCAGTTTGTTGGGAGCCAGCTTAGCACTGTGTCATACAGCTCTTTTGGGAAGCCACCATGGAACTAATCATGAGGTGAGAAACAAATTAATTTGTCTAATATTGCTGCTTGAGTTAAGTATTAACCACTTAAACCTGCTTTAGACTTGATAAACTGTGTTGTCTCTGTAGTCCTATATGTTTTTATCTGTCTAGTGTCTACACCAAATGTCTTTGGCAAAAATAGCCCACCTACAAGCTCACAACTCGTCACCTTGTGAGCCTGTAGATTGGCTAGCTTTGGCTGATGTTAGCTCCTCACCAAATGATATGGATGCTGGGGTGGAAGTGGTTAAAATAGTATGAAATCCTAAACTGATTTTATAGTCTTCTGTTTAGGCTAAAAGCAGTGGTTCCCAAACCTCTTTGAGCATGCACCCCCTGTTACCTCCTGGCCTAGCTGATGCACCCCCCCCCCCCCCCCCCCCCACATGGAAATTGCATAAGCTATATAGACATATATTTCCCTTTCATCCACATGTATGAACCTGAATATGGCATACATGTATGCAGCATGGGCTATATTCTGCATTACTTGCCATATATTTGCATAATATGTTAATTTTAAAATAAAACCTTAGCACCACCATTAGACTTTTCATGTCGTGCACCACAAGGTGTTATGAGCTACTTCCTGTCAATACATTCCTAGCCAGTATTGGCGTTTGGAAGCACTCATTTTAGTAACTCAGCCTCCTGCATTATGTGCAAATTCTAAATGGGTGGTACGCAGGGCTGTTGAGTGACATTCAACGAGCACTCTCAAACTCTGACACTTAGGAAAACGCTAACCTGCACAGAAGTTCTTGACAGGAAGTAGCTCATAACATGTCTATGGTGGATTTTTATGAAACAAACTTTACATATTGGAAGGGGATAATTCAAGCTTTCCGTACAACTACAATGTTGGTGAGTTTGATGTCGTTTAATTCAATTGATAGAACTTTTCTGTTTGGATGACCTTGCTGGCAAGATGGCAGTGGTGTGCATAAGGTCAATTAATTGCTTTAGCTAGAGTTGTGTTTAGGCCACAGTGTAGTGTATGGTCAATCAAATGCAGCCTGCCATGTTTCTACCCTGTTTTTACCCCGAACTGGAACAAAACAGTCGAGTCCTTGTGTCTTAAAGTTATGTTGTCCTCTCTAGGGTGGTGTTTTGGGTCTTTCTGGTTGCAGGAAGATCTACAAGTGGTGAGTTGGTCTGCATTTTGTACAAATTAAATCGCTATGATAATCACTGATGGACATTGGTAAATGTGGTGCTTTTGCTTCTTCCTCATAGCTCAGAAGATTTCATTTGCTCAGTCTGCCCACGTTCCAGTGTCTTATGACCCTGATGAGCCGACTGTTCTTTGTGACTGTGACATGCTGCCTGCCGACCCAGGACCCAGGTCACCTGTTTCCACATTGCCTGCCAATCACTCGGGTGACCCACAGTCACCCGTTTCTACACCTGTTTCTACACAAGCCGTAAGCTGTCGCTGTAAAACGGTGACTGCTCAGACCATCCAAGGCACAAAACCACCTGTTGGCTCCCAGCAGCTTGGCTACCAGTTACTGCAGTATGTGATGCCCCAACAGCCAAGGCCCCAGTTCTCCCAGCAGCCCGACTACCAGCAGGGTTGGAAGAAACCGCAGCAAAGCTCCCCGGTGCCCCAACAGCCGATGCCCCAGTTCTATCATCATCCTGACTACCAGGGTTGGCAGAAACCACTGCCCCTGCAGCCAAGGCCCCAGCTCTCCCAGCAGCCTGACTACCAGGGTTGGCAGAAACCACAGCCCCAGCAGCCAAGGCCCCAGCTCTCCCAGCAGCCTGACTACCAGCAGGGTTGGAAGAAACCGCAGCAAAGCTCCCCGGTGCCCCAACAGCCGATGCCACAGTTCTATTCTCAGCCTGACTACCAGGGTTGGCAGAAACCACAGCCCCAGCAGCCAAGGCCCCAGCTCTCCCAGCAGCCTGACTACCAGCAGGGTTGGAAGAAACCGCAGCAAAGCTCCCCGGTGCCCCAACAGCCGATGCCCCAGTTATATCCTCAGCCTGACTACCAGGGTTGGCAGAAACCACAGCCCCAGCAGCCAAGGCCCCAGTTCCCCCAGCAGCCAAGCTCTCAGCAACCAAGGCCCCTGTTCCCCCAGCAGATCCAAAGCCCCCCAGTGCCACTGCAGCCAAGGCCCCAGTTCCCCCAGCAGCCAAGGCCCCAGTTCCCCCAGCAGGTCCAAAGCCCCCCACAGCCCCAGCAACCAAGGCCCCTGTTCCCCCAGCAGGTCCAAAGCCCCCCAGTGCCACTGCAGCCAAGGCCCCAGTTCCCGCAGCCAAGCTCTCCACTGCTACTGCAGCAAAGGCCCCAGTTCCCCCAGCAGCCAAGCCTCCCACAGCCCCAGCAGCCAAGGCCCCAGTTCCCACAGCCCCAGCAGCCAAGCTTCCCACAGCCCCAGCAGCCAAGGCCCCAGTTCCCCCAGCAGCCAAGCCTTCCACAGCCCCAGCAGCCAAGCCTCCCACAGCCAAGCCTCCCACAGCCCCAGCAGCCAAGGCCCCAGTTCCCACAGCCCCAGCAGCCAAGCCTTCCACAACCTTCGCTGGCAGCAGGCATGCCCCTTGGCATGCCCCTTCGCTGGCCCCTTGGCTGGCCCCAGCAGCCAAGTCCCCTGTTCCCCCAGCAGCCAAGCCTTCCACAACCCCAGCAGCCAAGCTCTCCACAGCTACTGCAGCCAAGGCCCCAGTTCCCCCAGCAGGTCCAAAGCCCCCCACAGCCCCAGCAACCAAGGCCCCTGTTCCCCCAGCAGGTCCAAAGCCCCCCAGTGCCACTGCAGCCAAGGCCCCAGTTCCCCCAGCAGGTCCAAAGCCCCCCACAGCCCCAGCAGCCAAGGCCCATAGGCATGTATGTAGGCTCGCCCCTTCGCCAGCCCCTTGGCTGGCAGTTTCCCCAGCAGCCAAGGCCCCAGTTCCTTCCACAGCCCCAGCAGCCAAGGCCCCAGTTCCCACAGCCCCAGCAGCCAAGCCTCCCACAGCCCCAGCAGCCAAGCCTCCCACAGCCCCAGCAGCCAAGGCCCCAGTTCCTTCCACAGCCCCAGCAGCCAAGGCCCCAGTTCCCACAGCCCCAGCAGCCAAGCCGCCCACAGCCCCAGCAGCCAAGGCCCCAGTTCCCTCAGCAGCCAAGGCCCCAGCAGCCAAGCCTCCCACAGCCCCAGCAGCCAAGGCCCCAGTTCCAAAGCCCCCCAGTGCCACTGCAGCCAAGGCCCCAGTTCCAGCCAAGCCTTTCACAGCCCCAGCAGCCAAGGCCCCAGTTCCTCCCACAGCCCCAGCAGCCAAGGCCCCAGTTCCCGCAGCCAAGCTCTCCACAGCCCCAGCAGCCAAGGCCCCAGTTCCAAAGCCCCCCAGTGCCACTGCAGCCAAGGCCCCAGTTCCAGCCAAGCCTTTCACAGCCCCAGCAGCCAAGGCCCCAGTTCCTTCCACAGCCCCAGCAGCCAAGCTCTCCACAGCCCCAGCAGCCAAGGCCCCAGTTCCCCCAGCAGCCAAGCCTTCCACAGCCCCAGCAACCAAGGCCCCAGTTCCCACAGCCCCAGCAGCCAAGCCTTCCACAACCTTCGCTGGCAGCAGGCTCGCCCTTTGACCGGCCCCTTGGCTGGCAGTTCCCCCACCAGCCAAGGCCCCAGTTCCTTCCACAGCCCCAGCAGCCAAGCCTGCCCCAGCAGCCAAGGCCCCAGTTCCCGCAGCCAAGCTCTCCACAGCCCCAGCAGCCAAGGCCCCAGTTCCAAAGCCCCCCAGTGCCACTGCCATGGCAGCCAAGGCCCCCGTTCCGACACGCCGAGCTACATAGGTAACTACATGGGTTCTGGTGGGTGAGACATGTTTTCTTTGTTATTTATCTAGTTGTATAATGACACAGCTAAATCTAGACTATAGGAAGTAGGCAAAAAAGATACAGATGTGTGATCTAAATGTATGTATTTTCTTTGCAGATAATACCACATGGGATGTTCTCCAGTTTCCCCTACCAATGATGGACCATGTACTAGTACAGTATACTACAGTATATTGTTAAATAAAGTCATTTTAATTGTTCTTGGGTGTGTTGTCTCTTGTGTTCAACTGGTTGCTACCCATGTACAGCCAACATGGTGGCCTCAGAGCCCAGAGTCATGGCTTTTGCTAACGAAGCCTACTGTATTACTACATCCAGTACATGTGGCACTGAGTTCATTTCTCTTCCTGGCTATGTATACATGCATATCAACCTACATCACCGTGAGAACCCAAATAAGCCACTAACTTTGCATTTAGAGTGTAGAAAGTGAAGTTGTATGGGCATAAGCCTGGCATGTCAAGCATTTATTTTCAGAATGTGACCACCAATGTGGTTTAGTCACAAGAGTTTGCTACTTTTAGTAAACACAGACACGTTGTCCCCATTTTAGGCATTGTCATACAGTAGGTGAAAATGACAAAGCGAGTACAATGAGCTCTAGCAATTTTTGCAACTAGAGGTAGCACACCTATACCTTACATCACACATTTGTCTAAAAGTAGTTGCAGTAAATGCATCTGTGTGACCACACCTGATTAGCCGATTGAACATTGTATTTCTAACTTGGTTTTTGGTATTGGTGGTTGTCGGCAAATACACATATGAATCCAACATGTATTAGAGAAGATGACGTTAAACAAAATTTACATGACGACATTGACAGTGCTGACAAAATAGGCTGTCTGAAATCTATGAAAAACATTGTCTGTTACACATTACTAGTCCTTACCCGTTCTGAATATATGAACAGCAAATGATGTTCAGTGTGGGTAATCTATCTAATACTTTAGCGATCGCTCGCCCGCTGTCTATTGCAAGCAAAATGGACAGCGGGCGAAACCACAGTTACGTTGAAAAGTGTGTCCCAGTATTAATCTGTGTCCGTACCAACATGCATTTCACTGGTGACCCAGAAGCCGTTCCAACATTCTAAGGAAGTCCTCGGACTGACTGACGGCGACGGAACAAAATAGACAGCGATCGCTAAATTATTAGATAGATGTGGTGTGGGTCTCTCAACTACAGGGTCTGTGGCCTGAACGTTAAAAACCCCTGCTGTAGTGTGTGGTTGAACTGGACAGCTCCCAGGTTGGATCAGATGCGCAACTTTGTGAAAGGCGACACGGTGGCCTTGCTGATGAAGAGCTTGTCTGCTCTGCAAAATAAAACAAAAAGGCTTCCCTGAATAAATAATAGGCTTAAGAAAAAAGGATGAAACTGGGTGGGAATCAAAAATGTCTAAGTGACGGTAGATCTACAGAGACAATAGGCCAGGTCTTATCCCGTGTTCACTGGACTGCGTCCTCTCCGTTTTGACTTTTATCATCAGAAACGAACCAAGTGTAAATAATTTGCCTTTCATCGGCAGAGGTAAGGCGTTTCCATTTCCAAAACACAGCCGGATCTAATTATTTCACCCCGAAATTAGAATTGAGCCTCTTTAATAAGTACAAAGGAATTCACTGTAAGCGTGTAATTAATTTTATATGAACTATTTACTCGCACGTCACCTGATTAGGGATTCAGGTATGGTCACGCATAAGCACGCACACACGTGCATGTGTGTGCTCACACACACACACACACACACCTCTAAAAAAGGTGGTAGAAAAAGTGAATTTTTCTCACATGGATTACTGTCCTAATCAAGGGCTTTCTGAACTCCTATCTTAAAGACACACATGAGCAGTTATTTCATTGGGTTCCACACACACCGTGTGCGTGCGCACGCACGTGTCCAGCATGCATGTGCTCCTGGAGCCTCAGCAGCCATGCTGCAAAAAGGCTCTGGTGGTGGTGAAGGGTATTAGGGCCACAATTGCCCAAAACTGACACATTTAATAGAGAAAGATTACTGTGTGCTACATCAATTTGATTTTGAAGCGAACACATTTTCCCAGTGCAGTCAGGTCTCCAGGAGGCCTCTATAAGCTGTCCAGACAGAGTGGATGCTAGTGGAGCCGTTGTGTTTGCATGTGTGTGTGAGGTGTGCTTATCTGTGTGTCTGTATGTATACAGGTATATTGTCGCTGTTGGGTGGAAAACCTGTATGTCCAAAACGGTTACTTTTAGTAAAGACGAATGTTAGATGTGTTCTAATATCCAGTGTAATACTTTTAGTTAGACCCACAGACGTTCTTAACCACTTTCAAAATAAAATTACAAAGTAGTGAAAGTAGCTTACTACACAAGCCCACAACATGGCACGATGTCACACTTGAACACAATGAAGTAGTAGGGAATTAATTTACAAACGAACATTAAAAGTTGAAATGGGGAGATACAATTAGGATTCTGCCTGACCGCAACGAGTACTGACTGCTAGAGATGTCGGGTGTTACTTTTCGGGATTCAAATTGAAAAATAGCAAAAGTAGAAGCTCAAAAGGCGGTGCTTGGCGCCTCGTAGCAAGCTTGTGGATCTGCTACTGCTGATATTTTTGTGTGCCGCTCTAGTACGATCAAAGTAGAGCATTCATTTATGAAAAAACACAAAAGTTAGAATATGGTGCTAAGAGGTCTCTGCCCGACAACAGTGTTATGCGTTTGTGTTTTTCATTTAAACTACTAAATGTGCATGGCATTTATCATGGCAACACTTTTTTTGTTATGGCTTTTAGAGAGGATTTGGGGAATAAGAGGTCATTTTTCACTGTTGTTCAATGGTTGAGAGAGCTGTCAGTTAGTCCCTACTGAAGCTTCCTACGTGTTAGTAATGGAACGTCGCTGTCGGGTGGAAACCTTGTATGTCCAAAAACTGTTTATATATACAGGCCTATATATATATATATATATATATATATATATATATATATATATTCACTACTTTTGTGCGACACTATTGACTGACAAAGTAAGGCATTCATTTACAAAAAAAATTGAAAAACATACAAAAGTTGAAATATGGAGATTGAGATGAGATGGTTTCTGCTGCACAGGGAGGATGGATAGAGACCAAATGGAAGGGAAGAGAGAAGAAAAGATGGATATTGTATAATTCGCTGCTGTCAGTTTAGCAATGAATGTTCCATCCGTGTAATTATTCATTACCGACATAAGAATCACACTTGAAATTCTCTTTTTACCTCTTTAAATGTTGACCAAGAAGCCAGTGGTTTAGAACTATACTTTCATAAAATAAAATAAAAGTTACAAATTGGGCTTGGTATTTTGGGGGGAATATCTTCTCTTTTTTTCCCCTTAAAGGTCACACTGAAGTTTCATTCTACCTACCTCAAAGTTTGGTGTGACTGCACCCTAAGTGATACATATTTGTTAGAATAAGTGTTAAATAGCTCGATATTCGGTAATAAAGGTCTCCCTGTCTCTCCAGCTCTTGGAGAGAGAACAGAAAATCAGGATGCCAATTTTATCCAATGAAAATAGAAGTGATGACACAAAGAAGTGAGCTAAAGAAATTGGAACTGGAGCAATATATTTAAGCTTATGAATGGGTGTACTCTCCTGATTGGCTGAAATTGGCAACCCACCTGAAAATGTTTTCGGTTTTGTTAACCCATTTTGGGCGGGAACCCCTTTTGGTGTTTCAAGCATTCTGTTATACTTTAGCTATTGAAAAATAGCAGATCTACAAGCTCATAGCGCACCACCGAGTGGCGCGCTATGAGCTTGTAGGTCTGCTATTTTTGAAAAATCGTTAAAATGTGCCTCAAATCTTTCAGAAAATTGTCATGATTTAGAAAACCTTTAGAAGACCCCTGTTAATGAACAAACACTATACTGTATATAATTACTTATCAGAATAGATTGCTTAAATTTTGTTTTGACAAAATACTTACAGTATCACCTTTATACCGGAACTACTTCTTTTTATATATCCATTCTATTATTCCTTTGTAATGCCTCATGCCAATCAAGTTTTCATGTCCAATAATAATGGTACTAAACATTACTAAATGGACTGTGTGCGTGTGCGAGCGCGTGTGTGAAAAATAAAATCCATACCATTAAACCATATGTCGGTGCTGCAGAAATAGGTATAATTCTAAGAGTGTCAGAAATCCACCATGCTAGAGAGATCAATTGCTTCATTAGCACCTTGCAGGCAATTTACCTCTCACCCCCACGGCTCATTAAAATAACAGCCTCCATCATAACAGTCTTCAATACAGCTAGAGTCAAATAGAGTATCAAATCTGAGAGTGTGCATGCCAGGGGAGAACATGTCAAAATAAAATGTTGCTATAGGCCACAAACCTTGTATCTCCATATACATTTTTTTCTTTTTTTTGTTGGAAAATGAATGGCCTACTTTGTCATAGAATGCCATGCAAAAGTAGCAAAACTAGCCTTTAAAAATGTTTTAACCCATTTTGACCTGAGATCAGATTCTAAAAATGTCTTCTACATCCTGACAGTTTTCTGAAAAAGCTATGTTTCTATGTCCGTCGTTCTTCGATTAAAAAAAAAAAGCAGACCTACAAGCTCGTAGCGCGCCACTCGGTGGCGTGCTATGAGCTTGTAGATTTGCTATTTTTCAATAGCTAAAGCATAACATAATGCTAACACCAAAAGGGGTTCCGGCCCAAAATGTTTTAAAGTGAATGTGGTTAAGTGTCTGTGAGTTCTATAAACTACAGGTTAATGTCGCACTGCCGATCCGATTTGGTCAGTGTCCGTTGCCATGGTCTTGCCTGTTCTCGTGGCTTTTCTCGCCCTATAGCTTGCATTCTATCCGCAGGAGGTTTAGCCCCTGTCTCAGAAGCTGGAGATGATGATGCCCTGTGCGTCTCCATAATGTGCTGTTGACAGGGCCCCTGGGGGCCCCTTCTGTTGTGTCTGACATCAGTACACGTTGATCTCCATATACAGTATCATACTGTTGATCTCCATTATGTGCATCTAACTCCATACCCCCTGGGCGACTGTGGCTCAAGAGGTAGAGCAGGTCGTCCAATGATCCATGGGTCGGCGGTTCGAATCCCGGCTCCTCCTGTCTACATGTCGAAGTGTCCTTGGGCAAGACACTGAACCCCAAATTGCTCCCGATGTGCTGGTTGGTACCTTGCATGGCTTCCGCCGCAATCGGTGTATGAATGTGTGTGTGAATGGGTGAATGTAATGCACAATCTATGTAAAGCGCCTTGGATAAAGGCGCTATATAAATGCACCATTTACCATTTACCCCTGTATGGAGACGGGGTCGGTGGTTCACCGGTTGAACATGGTGGGTCCATCGACACACCCACCCGTTAGGCAATTTTAAATATTCAACGAATGAAAAAGTACAAGTGCAAGTGACTAAATAAATAATAACTACAGTGGGTCCATTGGCACACAGGTTCCCATTTCCTGAAACGTAACGCTTTTTGGACATACAAGGTTTCCCCGGCCGACGACGACAGCGACACAATCCGGGAACGTGTCGTGACCCCCCAGGGGAGGACGTGTCAAAATAAAAGTCCCCCGCCTCGGGGTCAGGATATCATCCCAGCGGCTCCCAGTGGCAAGCTATCAGCACCAATCACATATAAAGTTATATGCGCGGGGCTCACAGATTATGAAGCACCGGGGGAAGGCCTTTATTTAGCTAATTCTCTTCTGTTCGCAGACATACATCTTTCTGCAGTGGTGCTTTGATAAGACCTCAGGGACACGCATGTTTTAATTAGACCTCGCAGCACGAGCAGACCGGCTGTACAGTTCATAAGAAACTTCCTTTTCTTAATTTCTTTATTTATTTTCCCACAGTTCTCTCTCTCTCTCTCTCTCTCTCTCTCTCTCTCTCTCTCTCTCTCTCTCTCTCTTTCTCTCTTTGTGACAAGCGATGTGTAATTAGCAGGCATATGTGCATTTGCATATATGCGGCTGGGTGACATGTTTCATCCTATTTGAATAAGTAGACATGTACTCGATGTGATATCCCTGAAGTGAATACATGAATACCAGACGCTAATTATCCCAATCTTGCAAATGATCTACTTAAATATTAATATCTTTTTTTTTTAACTTTGCATTGTTTGCTGGGAGGGTTTTTTTTTCATGTTAGAGAGAGAGAGGGCAACAGAAGTGTGTGTGTGTGTGTGTGTGTGTGTGTGTGTGTGTGTGTGTGTGTGTGTGTGTGTGTGTGTGTGTGTGTGTGTGTGTGTGTGTGTGTGTGTGTGCGTGCGTGCGTGCGTGCGTGCGTGCGTGCGTGCACGTGTGTGTGCGCCCAACAATTCCGCCAGGACAGTGGCCACTCTCGTCATCGGTGTGCGTTGTTTCATGTGAATACGTGCGCGTGTACACACACACACACACACACACACACACACACACACACACACACACACACACACACACACACCCCATCTCGTCTGTAAACCACCACGTCGCTGTCATCCCAGCAACAGATAATAGAAGCCAGGATGAAAGCGCCATGCATGACAAGTTGTGGAATCAGAAAATAACACGGACGACTGACCAATTCAACATGGAGAATATACAAGACCTGGGTCAAACTCTACACACACACACACTGTGCTGTTTGTTTTAACCCATTTTGGGCGGGAACCCCTTTTGGTGATAGCATTATGTTATGCTTTAGCTATTGAAAAATAGCAGATCTACAAGCTCATAGCGCGCCACCGAGTGGCGCGCTACGAGCTTGTAGGTCTGCTATTTTAGAAAAATCGAAGAACGACTGACAGAAACATAGCTTTTTCAGAAAACTGTCAGGATGTAAAAGACATTTTTAGAATCTGATCTCAGGTCAGAATGGGTTAACACTATGGTGTACCGTAGGGCTGAGGCTTATAGTACACACGACAAACCCAGGAAATATGGACGGTGAAAATAATCATTATTATTATAATGGCATCGTCCTTTATTTGGAAACTAACAGACATGTCACACCTTGTTCCTCATTTGGGAGAGTCAATCAATGACACACATCTTACAAGTTCAAACAGCGATCATATGCATTATACGACTGTTTTTGGGCGTCCCTTATTCTTCTTAGAAACAACGGATGCCCAGTCAGGTCAGTCTCCACAAGCTGTCATTTAGTGCATATTATTTATTATCGTGATTTACCCGTCACTTCTCGAAGGCCTATAGCTCACATACTGTAGCAACCATAGGTAGCAACAGACAATAACACAACCGCCCTCTAGCCCTGCACCTCCGTTTCTTTGATTGACAAGCTAAACAGCCAATGAGGGCACCCTGGGCAAGACCTACGCTGAAAAGACTATCAGCGGAAGTTGCAGGATTTTAGCGGAAGTATTGCCCAAGGAAATGACGTTGATGCTTTACAAATCAGTTTACATTCTCCGCGAATGAAACAAGTGTTGTGATTGGTCGGGAAAATATCGTATCCGGGGGAAATACATCTGACTGATGTTCCGGAGGATACATCCGCCCGATAGCTTCTCTGCCTTACGTTGTGACCAGGCTCTTCTTTTCGCAGAAAAGTAAGCCTGGGACAGAGGCTACAATGAGGGTACTCTACAGAGTCTTTACCCCACTCCCCCCTCCTCTCTTCACTATCGACGGAGAACGATTTGCTCAATGACCGAACATGTCGGGTCTGTCCCGATCACAGTCGATAAGGTCAAGACTAGCTATCGACAACCTGCCGACAGGCAGGAGACTGTAGGAAACGCATTCCGCCGCAGAATCTCGAAGGTTTCGGTGCCGTCTGGAGCCAGCTATATTTCAATTTCAGTAGTAGTAGTTGGCAACTTAGGGCAGTATTATGCGTGTCTTAAGTACCAGGTCTTATTACTTAACTTAAGACCTGGAGGCGTGATCAATGCCATTTGGCTATTCTGAGTGGCCAAACAGCATTGACCACGCCTCCAGGTCTTAAATTAAGTCATAAGACCTGGTACTTAAAAAACGCATAATACTGCCCTAACAGTGTTCCCCATGCAGGCCAGCAACATACATTTCTCATGTATAATCCACTCATAAAGCACTCCGAGATGCTCAACACAGTAAGCCTTTGGTGGTATTATAACTCCTTATGATGCCATGTCCTCTGACATGCGTGTTCACCAATGTATTTTGCGTATCGCTGCAGATTTACGGCTGTCGGAAATTGACAATATTACCACAATATTTTTACCAAGGTGAAAAGCAATAACACTAAACAAGAGTGGGACATGTAACCGCATCAAATCACCACCCTGTCCTATCCAGGAGGGACCAGTAGTATAGGCTACGGGGAGAGATACAATAAGCGAAAAGAAGAGATGGATTACTTCATAGCTCGATTAAAATCTCACATCATGCACAGCCATTTGAACTGTATGGCTGCGTTGATGCAGTCCTTCAGTTGGTATCCCAGTCTAATTATATTAACATAGTCATACTGGATGGCAATTCCACATGTGACCCCATTGGGTACCATTAGTAACTCAATCATGCCATACATACATGTACAACGATGTACTGTACTGGACAGAATGGCCTTTGATGCCACTTTCTACTGCATGACACTTGAGAAGTCCAGTGCAATTCTATCAATGCAACAACACTAAGGCATAACTAAGGAAGTATGTACTCAGGTACTGTACTTAATTTACTAAAACAATCTTGAGCTACCTTTACTTTTGTATTTGTATTTCCATTTTCCGTTCATTTATATTCTACTCCACTACATAGGGCCGATTCATACTCCTATTTTACCGCTGTAGCACCGAAGAGCCGACTTTAGGACGGTACCCCCCCCCCCCCCCCTACCCCCCCCCACCCCCAGCGAACCTCAAATGATGTCACATTGTAGGCTCTACAGAGCCGAACCGACTTTTATTCGGCTCTAAAATAGGAGTATGAATCGCGCCATATCCTGGAGAAACCTCTCGGAGTCACTGAATCTACAATGTCTTTCACCGACAGTCAAATGAAACCTCAATATATTTTCTTTAATTATTCATGACAAGTAGATTTCTAGATGCAAGTTTTTTTTTCCCCCCGTCCTTTTTTTTCTTCTTCTCCGTATAGCATTAATGATGTACAATTGCAATGGTCTTTTGATGCTGTTTGCTAAGTGCATCGGACAATGAAAAGCCTGTGGATACTGTGCGGCTCGCGGGCTGATGATTACAACTCTAGTCTTAATTGCATGCTAGTTTTGATGTAAAGCAATCACGGGGGCCATCTGTGTGAAGTGGATATGTTTGTTTGATCTGTGTCTGTGTGTGTGTTTGAATGTGAGCACTTGGCTAACTAAAGTCATGCACGAAACGAACAAAGCAAAGAGTGCGTGCGTGCGTGCGTGCGCGTGAGCATGTGGGCATCGGTGTGCACGCCCACACACACGCCAAGGATCCATCAAGGTCTGTCGAAGCTTGCGTTGT
This sequence comes from Electrona antarctica, assembly GCF_951216825.1. Classification (NCBI taxonomy): domain Eukaryota; kingdom Metazoa; phylum Chordata; class Actinopteri; order Myctophiformes; family Myctophidae; genus Electrona; species Electrona antarctica. The sequence goes on from NC_136801.1 coordinate 30,903,400, forward strand.
ACGAAACACTCAATCAATCATGACCACAAACTACAGGACACCGCCCGCCTTCTAGCTCATTAAAAACGAGCGCAACACAACGCAAGAAAATATACCCTGAGCAAATTAAGTTGTGTCCTAATTGTTTTCCTGTTTGTGAGCCTTTCCGACAACTTCAGAAAGCATTTGTTTGTTGCTTGATGTATGCTCGCCGTGCCTTCGGGCGATGTTTTTTATGACCATTATTATTCAAATGAGCTAGAAATGTGTTTTGAAAGTCCTAAATCACTGAGCATGAATGGCTACCCTTGGCGTTTATAAATGACTTTCCACACGAGGCGAAAGCGGCTTGCCTGCGTTGGTTCACTCCACTGAGCTCATTTGGGTGTTTGGGGGCCTGTCAACAGAAATTGTTCATCAAAAATCAGTTCATTTGACAAGTTTCATTGGAAAGTTTGACAACACTTTTCACTATAGTTACTATCTTCTGACAAACAGTGATGTGATGATAGGCTAAATGTAATATAGGAAAGTGGGTAAACTCCACTTGACTCAGAGAACAGCTAAAGCCTTAAGCTACGTATACGCGCACACCGACTCAGTCGACGACGCAGCTTGACATGCTGGACCGCTTTTCCATCTGGCGCGGTCTGGGGTTGTGTATGCGTGTTCTGGGGCAGTGTCACATGCATAACATGTCTTTTAATGATACTGTAGACTTAATTACGTCTACAGTATATTTCGTTTTACGCTATTTCGTTTGACATTGCCGTCTAGTATGAAAACGTTTGAGAGTAAAGTTCATGTTTACTCTGCTTATTCCAATCTCACAGTAACTCAGAGTTATCTCGCACTTACTTAGTGGAGTTAGTAACTCCACTAAGTACGTAAGTGCGAGATAAGTAAGTCACTAGTCTGGACAAGAGCGTCTGCTGAATGCCTAAATAGTCAATTGTAATCTGGTGGTGACCGGCATAAAAACCACCGATAACGTCTCTACAGTAAGTAGAACGTAGAGCATTATTTCGCAGGGAGTACATCGTGAGTAGAGTATTATGATTATCATAGACTAAGTAGGAGTAAGGTGGAAAGAGCGAAATTGCTTACAGAGGTTTTGCTACTTTAATTAAATTTTACTTAACGTTTGGCATCTCATGGAGGCAAAAGTCCAGGCGTTTTTTTTTAATGCAATGTCAATTGAATAACAACTTAAGTAGTTTTTTATGGGTCTCTAGTCGTCGAGTAGCTAGTGTAATTATCTTTGCACAACTGCTCAGTCGGTGTAAAAGTTCCTGCTTATTCTTGGAAGCACGTGCACGCGCTCGTACACACACACACACACACACACACACACACACACACACAAACACACACACACACACACACACACACACACACACACACACACACACACACACCCCCACGCATACAGCCATGTCTTGATTAGGTTTTCATAAAGTCTGCGACTGTGCTGAGTCTGTAATTGACTTTGACAGCGGAAGCCTCCATGTCCTATGGCTATGTTAAACGAACAATTTACATCTTCATTTCAAATTCTACATGGATAAAAAGCTATTAATTACATTAGCTTGGGAAGCCTCCATTCCGACTGCGTGGAGCGTGTGTGTGTGTGTATGATTGCATGCATAACCACTTGAACCCTAGCATCCTTATTCCGGGGTTAACATTCAGTGAAAATACTAGCTCATCTACATGCATCTATTTTCGCCTATTTTACTTTTTTGCTTATTTCTCTTGCAGAGTCTGGCAACACTACACCTCCTCAAGGAATCCAGACGCTCTGGATTAGGAGCTGAAATGAAATGCCTAAATTGTCAGTCAGGAGAGACTGAGGGGCTGCCATCGTGCAGCCTCCAGCTTTTCACCAGAGGAGAAAAACTGAAATTATTTATTTTTTATCCGAAATGAGTTAATAGCACAGGCAGACTCTTCACATACTAGAGAGCATGTCTGAAATAAGTGTCAGAGCTGAAATCGACATGTAAATATGAAATAAATGATGTAGCTAGGTGTAATGTTAGAGTCCACAGAAGTGAACCTTTCAAGCCTGTTTTCTCAACTCGCTGTTTTCTGTAAGACATCACTCTATAAGCCATATCTCCAAAACTGGTGGTTTAAACTGAACAACCAATATGTCAATTTGAAGCTATGATTCCATGCTTTCATATGACATGAAAAAACCAATCCAATGGCAGTCCCTCAGTCAAATCTGGTCACAGAATGTGCATAGTCTATATAGGATATGGATATTAGGAGGATACACTGTACACATTGGCTACTGTACTGTAAGGTCATGCTTATTCTTTTACACATAAACATCCTATATTAATATTGGCTAATGGGAGGCAGACCTCTGACGTCACTCGGACTGAGCCATATAAGGAGTTCCTAATGCAGCTTCGCCCCAAATATGGAGTGTGTTGTCTACCTCAATGTGTCGTCACGGCATCCCTCT
>NC_136801.1:30913354-30933354 GCF_951216825.1 Electrona antarctica
AGGTTGAGAAATGAGAACCACTGGTGTGTGGAGCATCTGACACACTGGCACATTCTAATTACAATTTTGAAATTCCCCAATATATTTACAGCAATTATTGATGGAGTAAATATTGGCAAGCCAATTATTATGTCTCATTACTCAAATGATTATACAAGATATAATACAAAGGCACTGCTCGGTAGATTCTGTCTAAGGTTGATGTGTGTCTGTGTCCTTTCTGCAGTCTGGAATGCAGAAATGAAACATTGGGTTTGATCGGTTTATTTATTCAGCTTTCATCTCTGGTCAATTAGGAGCAAAAACCTAATTTGCTGCACAGCAGATGACCTCCGCTTATACAGTTGAAAAATGTCCCTTAATGGGAACACAGATCAGGAGCGATGATGGATATATGGAAGGAAGGAGGATTCTATTCAAATTCTAAAGTATATGAATCATGTTATATAGTATCTATCTATCTATCTATCTATCTATCTATCTATCTATCTATCTATCTATCTATCTATCTATCTATCTATCTATCTATCTATCTATCTATCTATCTATCTATCTATCTATCTATCTATCTATCTATCTATCTATCTATCTCACTCACATTTCTATCCTGATTATTTATTGACTGATTATTTATTGACTTTATTGACTTTAAATAAAAACACCAACCAAGTTAATTTGACTAGTATTTGTCCAGTATTTGTCATTAGACATTATAAGATTATGATAAAGCAAATAAGGAAAACTGGAAAAATGAAACGTGTAATACATAAATCTCTCTTTTTTACCATTTAACATTTTTAGGCAGGCTGCACACACACGCACGCACGCACGCACGCACGCACGCAGGCACACACACACACACACACACACACACACACACACACACACACACACACACACACACACACACACACACACACACACACACACACACACACACAGAAAAAGGGGTAAAGGAAATTATTTTATAATCCAGAATATCCTTCTTTGTCCATCCTTGGTTTTGTTCATCCCCTCATTTGTGGTCCAGCTCTCAGGTGGAGCTGGTGTCACACTGGTGTGTCAAGACCTGGTCATACTCAGTGGTGGACAACGTATATATAGCCCACTCAAGTACTACAAATACAACAATACTACAAATGATGGGGTGTATTTAATTTTTTAATGTCACTGATTTTTGCTGCAAAAATCTACAAGCTCATGTCACGACGCGTCGTCATGAGCTTGTATAGGCTAGATCGGCAATCTTAACTATTTGAAAAAGGGCTGGGCTTGTGTGTGCTTTATTCATAAAGTACTTTTCTCTTTGAAATGCAGTGGAGTCAAAAGTGCCGTACAACTTGTCTTTGTCATAAGTATCCAAAAATACAAATACTCAAGTAAAGTAAGTAGTAAGTACAGATACAAATGTACTTGTGTGTAATAGTGTGTGCCACTGTGGAGGGGAGAGAGATGTGTTTCAGATGAGATATGTGACCGGCATGCAAACAGGTGAGAGAGAGAGAGAGAGAGAGAGAGAGAGAGAGAGACTTTTATACTCATTTGACCCCTATGTCAGAATATTTTAGAATGGTATCCCAATTAATGTATTTGATACAAATATGATAGTCTTATTCGTCACATGTCTCTGATTGTATTTAGCACGGTTTTATAATTCCTGTAAGAAATGTATAATTATTTATAATTCAAATTATTCAGTGGATTGGTAAGCACAACATAACCGCCATTCTCAACTCCCCACCATGTAGTTGTGAAAGAACTACCTTTACATATTCTTTACAAACACAAAAACATAATGGTGGATAAAAGCCCCTTATCTACCCAGTTCAACAGATTCATTCTGAAATCATAAATTTTATATCATAATATCTTGTGTGACAGGCATGATGTTGTGACTTCACTGACAGTGCTGTGACTGACTTTATGCTTTATGGATTTCATTGATGTAGGACAAGTAATGTTATGTGTTCTTGAATTAAGTTTGGGTGAGCATTTTATTATAAGATTAATATGATTCAACCAAAGGCGTATAATAAAGAGGGGATTTATCCCCCCCAAAAACATTTGTCTGCAACAAACGGTAACATTTTTTGCACCCCCTATGGATGAAAATGGAATTGCTTTTGGAACTTGGTTGATTGAACCACCCGCGATGTGATTCAAATTTGGGATGGATTGGACATTCCGTTCGTGATTTATGGCATTTTTTGTACAATAGACCCCTCCTACTAACTTTGGACGACGATTACGGCCGAACGATACGCACTACCAAAATTGGTGGTGTTTTAATCGGATAGGTCCGGAGATCATGTGTGCCGATTTTCGTGAGATTTGGACAAAATCTGTAGGAGGAGGAGATGCGTCGTGACCCAAGGAATCCAGGGGAAAATAATTTTTATTTTACGACTTACGGTTCAAGAGTTATAAGCCAAAACATAAAGTGGGCTGTTATAGCGCCACCATGAGGCCGAACGATAACAGTATAAGTTAATTAATTTTAGTAATTATTATGAACATACCCTCAACGTTTTGTAACTATAGTGCTTACAGTCTTGTAATGTACTTGAATGTGATTTTTCCCATTTTCCCATTCATGTCAAATTGTCAATGGGGAAATGTAATTCACAAATAAATTAATATCAATTAAACTATACTACATTTCTCTTAGCAAAATACGAGCACACCATTCCCTATGAATCCGGTCGGTTTGACATATGGCTCAAGTGCCTACAGTCAAAACTGTGGGACAAGTAATCCGGCAAAATTTAGTCTTACACAGAATAATAATAAAGTGTTACAAGTACCCTTTTAGGGCAACCAGTAACTAAATAGTTTAAGTAACCTAGGCAGGCCTAACGTTCAATGGTGTGTTTAAAGGTGTAGCGAAACGGAAATGGTGGACATTTTATTTTGAAGTTTCAGCCTGAAACGTTGGATCTGAAGTTTCGGAACCAATCAGAGCGTCGCATCCCTCCAGGCTATGGGGTCTCAAAGTCTGTGACTTCCTGCACCTATAATTTAGTTTGTAAACAAAAGTGACAGGGAGACTGGGGAAAAGCCAGCGGATTAGTTCTAACCTATACACAACCTATATACATATTTTAGCGTGATGATTAAGTTTAAAAGAAGTAATACACTGTCTGGATGTCATCTTGAATTGGATTAAAGTAGTAGTTCTTTCATCAAAACCAGCTGGGGAACAGCACAACAAAGCATGGGAATCAAACTGGTGAGCTTCATTTTTGGCTTTTATCGATGTATATCTCTACACGTCATCACGCAGCACGTTTTCGTTTTCAGGAAGTAATTTACAAAATATTTGTATGGACTTTTGATATAAAACACACAGAAATGAGAATTTGCCCATTTCTTTGGCATCCATTGTTAGGTATGCCCATATGATGACCACAGATGTGGTCTAAAAGTGTGAAAAACGTATTTTTCATTTCACTACGCCTTTAAGACTGAGCTTAAATCAGAATTTGAGCCTAAGTTGCTAAGATAATTTTAGTCTTACTACAATTACTAAAGGTTTCTAAATCTTTTACAGACACACACGCGCACACACGCACGGTTGTGTAAACTGTGTTCACTGTGTAAACATGCACGGTTGTATACCGCATGTATTTGGAGCCGGTTACACATGAACTCAAAACACACAACACCCACTGTACACAAAACCATAAACACGGCGGGTTGATAGACACTGCATTTTTTGGGGGGGTCGAAACCCCCCCAGCAGACCCCCGAACGCATCTTCAGTTTTAAATTACACCTGTGCTGTCGTGTATTCTGAGTTCGTTTGTCTCACACAGTGTGACCTCACACACACACACACACACACACACACACACACACACACGTATGGCAAAAGCATTTTGTTTTTTGATGAGCAGCCTCATCTGGCAGTGCGGGCGCCCAGTGAAGCTTGGGATATACAGACCGCATATCGTCGCTGTCGGACAGAAACCTTGTATCTCCACATTTCAGATTTGTACAGTTTTCTATATAAATCAGAGGTTCTCAAAGTGGGAGTCCGGGGACCACCACGGTCCCCGGACACCAGGTCTCCAACTAAATTAGTTCATATAAATCTGGGAAAAACGAGACCGTTTTTTAATCGACTCGAAATATTTTAACAACACAAAACTTGTATGTGGGTCCCTGGCACAACATCTTTTTTCAAATGGGTGTCCATGGCAGAATACATATTCATTTGAGGGTCCTTGACATGAAGAATAACTTCCATAAATGAATGCCCATACTACTTTGTTTAACGATGCCAGTGTCACGCAAGAATTGTGAAAAAAGCTGATCTACGAGCTTGCAGAATATTTTGAAAGTGAAAGTCGGTTATATGTCTGAGGGATTTACAAAATGTTTAACCCATGAAAAATATGTAGAGCTTGTGACTAACTCATTGCACTGGATGCATTGCAACTCAGCAGTGGTGGAAAAAGTACTCAAATGTTTTACTTAAGTGAAAGTATCAATACTGCTGAATTCAAAATGTAGGCCTACTTGACTAAAAGTACAAAAGTATTGGCATCAAAATGTACTTAAAGTACCAAAAGTAAAAGTACTCATTATACAGCTACTAATTACTTTTGTTAACCACTTCAGCTATACATTTCGACTATACTGAAGAACATTTTTGAATTCCGGACTTTTACTTGTATTGGAGTATTTCTACATTGCAGTATTGATACTTTTACTTAAGTAAAACAATTCAGTACTTTTCCCACCACTGCCTATATACTGTATTGTCCCGAATATAAGACGACTCTGGTTATAAGACGACCCCCATTTTTCAAGACTCATTTATGGAAAAAGAACATTGAATGTCAAATAGTCTGATCCCATTTTTTATGATTTTCCATGTTTCCATTCAGGCCAATAGGGTACATACAAGGTTTCCACCCGCCATGCAGTGAGGATATCTCTGACCAATTGAACTGTGGGCGGGAAATGATGACTTCCGCGAGGAAAGTAATGGACGACCCACACACCATATTACTGTGTGTGCGTGTGCGGTGAGACCTTATTGAAATATATCTGTCAATTTATCGTGGTCTGACTGTCAACACGCCATATTTCTGATGCCAATACGGGAACAATACTGTGTCCTCATTTTATTTCTGGTCGAGGGAGTATGTGGATAAAAATATGCTTTATTGGTTTTTTATTGGACAGGAATTGCTTTTTCTTTCTCTATTTGTTGACCTCTTCCCGTTTTATGAAAACAGAATGAGTGGATATACAACATTGCACTTGGTATGCATTGCACGCACGCACGCACGCACACACACACACACACACACACACACACACACACACACACAAATGGACACTATTATTTCTGTAACAGTAGCCTAGTTGTGAACCCTATCATTGGCCTATGGCTGCTGGGGGAGACATCTGCACTCAATATTCTCGTGCCAGTTCTGAGGGTTTTTGCATTTTAATTTACAATACAGCAGGACACGGACACATGACTTGTCCATGTATGTGGCAAATTGGATAAAAACAAATAAATATATACACATTTAATTACAAAAAACATTTTGTAATAATTATTATAGCCAGTAGTATTATTTTGTGTAAGTAGAGCATTATACTGACCAGTAAGACGCCCTGAGGGCGAGAAGCGACCTTGAGGTTGCGTGCACGCATCCGCCTGGGTCTAGGCAGATCTAGGCGATGATCCAGTCTTCTCCGTGTGTGGTTATCCAGGGTTAGATGAGGTCAGGGTTGTGATCTTCATATATGGAGATGGTCATATATATGGTGGCGTGACGTGTCACAAGGTGTGATGCCATGAGGCGTGCTCATAATATGGAGGCGTTAAGGGTCTCCATGATGTCACAAAGTCAGATCGGCTGTGGCTGTGGCTGTGGCTCAGGAGGTAGAGCAGGTCGTCCAATTATCCCTGGGTCGGCGGTTCGAATCCCGGCTCCTCCTGTCCACATGTCGAAGTGTCCTTGGGCAAGACACTGAACCCTACATTGCCTCCAATGAGTCGGTCGGTGTGAGCTTGCCACCATTGGTGTGTGAATGTGGGAAGTGAGGACGCTGGCGTCGACTGTTCGACGCTTCACCTCCCAATGTATGAATGAATGAACCATTGTAAAGCGCTTTGAGCACTTGGAAAAGCGCTATAAAATGCAATTCATTATTATTATTATTTAGATCCATATATGGAAATCAATTAGGGTCTCCATGATGTCACGTGATGTCACGAGGCATGATGGATTGGCAACATATCGTGGTGTGACAGACGCGAGATGCAGGATTTCATAGTAAATGCAACCTTCGGTCGCAATAAAATCCAATTATTGAAATGCCAGTCTCCAGGTTTTCTTCAGAAGAAGTAGGACACGTATTTAATTCATGCAGAAATACTATATATGTTTTAAAATGTGTAGCACATTCATTGACACAAGACACTTTGGAACTAGATACGTTTAGGGCTAGTTGTTGTTTTTGTGTCTGGACATATTTCAGTTCAAATAAACACAAGACGTTTTGTTTTCTATAGTTATAGTTCAATAGTTACGTCAATAGATCCTACTCTAAACAGACAGACAGACAGACAGACAGACAGACAGACAGACAGACAGACAGAGAGACAGACAGACATTTAAAGAAGCGGTGTGCACCGCTCAAAAAAGGTACAAAAACAAAAAGGGACCATAGGCCCTTCGGGCTTGGCCCCTTAATAAAAAATACTATATATATTTTTTTTTTTATATATTTATTGCAAAGTTTGAAGTGAATTGAATTGCATAACGTCATGCCACTAGGCCACTGATCCTACTGGATCAGGGCCTGAAGTAAAGGGAATATATGCAGTTCAAATACACATACAGTATAACACATTTAATTATAGACCATGTTTTTATGCAAGGCGTTTTGCTCAGTTAAAACCCAAAAGAGCTAATTCCACACACACACACAAAATATATAAATTATATGCTTTTTAGCATAATAATATCATGTTTTTTTCGCCACAAACAAAGAAACTGTGAGGCACAAAATAAATGTTTTGATTTGTATCTACAGTAGTTGCAATTTCTTTCTTGACCACAAGAGGGTAATATTGGCACTCTTATCCCTGTTATGAATCTTTGTATTGCAATTAGTATTGTAGTTATCAGTATTGGTAGTAGTTTTACGGTAATATTTACACATTTGACAGAAAGCTTTGATGGATATTAGGATATATGTACTGAGTCTACACCGAACCATCTGACAGGAGCACGGTGGTGGACAAAGTACTCACCACCAGTACAACGTCTAGATATATTCCTGGTCAAATATTACTGTTTGTATTATCGACACATGAAATTTGCTCTGTCAAATTGGTACTGGAGTATACACTTTTAAGCTTTTAAAAGTATCCAAAAGCAATTGTTTTACAAAGGAATACTTAAGTATTTAGAAATGCAATATATTATCAATGCATTGCTGACATTTTCAAAACATACCAATAGTGAAAATAGCAGATCTACAAGCTCACGGCACGTCGCATGGTCAATTCAATCATGTACTTTTTCCCTTCCCAGAAATGTAGTGGAGTCAAAAGTACAATATACGTATGTCTTTGATATGTAGAGGAGCAAAATTATCCAACAATACAAATACTCATTATGTACAGATGCACAAACTATTTACTTAACCCATTTTGGGCGGGAACCCCTTTTGGTGTTTTAAACATTGTTATAATTTAGCTATTGAAAAATAGCAGATCTACAAGCTCATAGCGCGCCACCGAGTGGCGCGCTACGAGCTTGTAGGTCTGCTATTTTTGAAAAATCGTAAAAATATTTATTTCAGAAAACTGGAGGATTTAGAAGACATTTTAAAAATGTCGAGGTCAGGCCTAAATGGGTTAAGTGCAGTACTCAAGCAAATGTACTTAGTTACTGTCCACCAGTGCTTACGTTCTTAAAAATTATACTTTATTAACTGGAATTCCAAACAGAAAATCTCTGAGTAGGCCCTTTTTTTTCTTAATACTTCAAATCTCTCAAATTGTCATGGCGCACTTGAACAGCTTACATGCATTAAACTAAAGAAATGTGTATACCGTACATTAAGTACTGGGTTGGCACAAAGTCAAGTAGATAAAGTGGCCCTCGGGGCACAGGTCTCCACCAGGGCAGGTCAGGTTGTGGCCTCCTGGTGGCGCTATAACAGGCGTATTATTAGGCCAATAATACGCCTTGGATGACAATTGGATGATTTGAGGCATTTTGTTCCAAAAATGTGTTCCACCTGTTGGTGGCGCTATAACAGGCCAATGTGAAAAGGGTGGGATATATTCCTCAGCCTAGTTAGGAAAGTCTGTGAAATATTTCACATAAATTGCACGCTGCGTTCATGATTTGAGGCTTTTTGTTCAAAATGGGCCAATTCTGCAAACTTTGAAAGCCAATGTTAGCCAATCAGCATGGAATATGAAATATCGGACAGATCTGTCTTGAACACATGACTATAGAGATACAGTGTAATGATTTGCGGGATTTTTGGACAAAATATGGAGGAGTAATATCAAAAAATGTGTTTTACAAAAGTCGGCCTCCTGGTGGTGCTATAACAGGACGTTCTAGGAAAATTTGGGTCAGAGGTTCATCGTTGGCATCCAGGGAGTGTGTGTGTGCAAAGTTTGGCATCGACCGGGTTAACGGTGCCGGAGATTAGCTGTACACAGACGGACGGACGGACACACACACACACGGACGGACACACGGACGGAGTGCAAAACATACTCTCTCCCCATGCCTTCGGCCTGGTGGAGACAATAACATTGAATTGGGGGGTGAATAGCTGGTTCAATAACTTAACTTTTTTAAGTGTCCTGACCAATATAAAACAGCAGGCTACCAAGGACACACTGTGGACGGGTTCAGCTATTAACCAAAGACTGAAAATAGATGCTGTGTCACTATACAGTATGTTTTACTGTGAAAGGCCCCAGGTTGCCGAAGTGTAGCTTGGTTTTGCTTTTTACTGCATCTAAAAACATAAAAGGCATTAACAGAAACGCATCTAAAACCCAGTGGACCTTTTCTGGATCAGGGCCCACTTGAATGTCAAAAGCGTTTGCGGCCCAATCAACATGACCACATACATGTTCATATGACCAAGTGGTCAGGTGTGCGTGCATCTTCAGAGCATGTGGTGTTCAATCAATTGATTGTGTTCCGGCTTGTATCAATGGAACTAGTACTGTATCATAGTATACCTTTCCCTTTTCTTTATATTATCATGAAAATCTTAGTGTTTTACCAATTACAGTACAAAGGGGCCCTCGGCCCACAGGTTGAAAACCCCTGGTCTAACCGATCCAGACAGAACATGCTGATGCAGAGCGCCACGTGTCCCTGACGTTTCTCAACAAGTAGCACAGTGGTTCCTTCTGACAACCTGTGGTATTGTCTCGACACATTCACTATTAGTGTTGTTGTAGTAGTAGTACATTGACAGTTAGAAACAACACACGCACGAAAAGGGATCCTTACAGGTCCATGGACTCCCATCTGGTTCCATTTATACACTCAAAGTTAAATGGACGCTGAGGATTTTACAGTGTGTGTTGGGGTCCCAGAGATAATCACCTGTCTGTGGCCTGATGCATATATGGGGATCCTTGACACCATTCTGGGCGGGAACCCCTTTTGGTGTTTTACCCCCTCAGGCCGGGAACCCATTTTTGGGTTCTGTACAGTATGTACAGTATTCAAAAATGTAATTTTTTTTATGCTGCTATATAAATATTTGAAATTTTTCAGAAACCTTAGGTCAGGATTTAGAGGCGTTTTTAGAATCGGCCTCAAGCCTAAATGGGTTAATAAGATTGAGAATTACTGCCTTCAGAGACTACGGGCTCCATTTTCGTCACCGCTAAACCCCTTATCCCTAAACTTTGTTGCCTTTTTTTGTTCAACTACTAGCCAATCTACATTGACACGTTGTGAGCTTGTATAGACTGGCCATTTTAACTATTCAAAAATGTTTTGAAAAATAGTAAAAAAAAAAAAAAAAAGGCAAAGACGTTTAGGGATAAGGGGTTTAGCGGAAATGACGAAAATGGAGCCCTACATGTGCAGTATTCCATAATAGGGTCTGTGCATGACTGTAGTTCCCTTACTTCTCCAGAAGGTGGCATGCTGGTTTCCTGTTTTCCGGGTCAGTATCTGGTGGCTTGCAACCTTCTGGAAGAAGGGAACTTAGAGGCTGTGTCCACAATAGAACAGTGCAATTTGAGCGGTGTAGTTCTTTGGATACCACAGACTTCTCGTGGTTGTAAATTACCGGGTTGTCGACGTATACAATCAGGAGGATCAAAGGATCAAATGACCGGCACTCCTCTCCAAAAGGTGAACTGTTTCCAGCTTGAACTGGGGCTGCACCCCAAAAAAACGCCCAGGTGCAGAGAGTGCTGAATCGTGATGCTCAGGTGCTGGGAAAGGGGAGCCCACCAGCACGTCTTTACCATAGAAATACATGGAAGAATGGCACTGTCAGCTCAAAAGATGTTCTATGTGGAGTTGTAGACAAACAGCCATGCACAGCCATGCACAGAGGCCTGTTAGAATAAGATTTGGGGGGAAAGAAAATTCATTTGTTCACCTAAATGTGAACATTTTGGTGGGAGTTCTGGGTCATCAGAGTTGCGTCTGGGTGGGGGGGGGAGGGGCTAGCGGTCGGAGCAACAGGAGGGAAGGGAAGTTTGTACATCTCTGGAAGCGGGGCAGCAGGAGGAGATGGGATGGGGGTGTCCGGAGACGCTGCGCAAAACAACACAAGACAGAAGAGTCAAACCCCATGCATGCGTCTCCTCGCACGACAGTGTGGCACGTCTAAAATAGCAGATCTATTTGGATAGTACTCATTGCCATACAGGTAGTGTTTGTTCAGTAACCGAAGAAGAAGAAGTACTGTAGGTTGGGAGTGGCTTATTGTCGGTATCAGCCGGTAACACACGGGAGTCTGTCCCCATTACAATGCGCTATAGACCCCTGGGAGATGGATTGCTGAGGTGGAGAGCCACACCTACCATCAGCTCCCAGTACTTCCCGCACGACTTGCCACACCCAAGCCGTGCTACTCATATGCTGAGTTGGCGGTGCCCGGTGATCGAACCCATGCACTTGTGGTGCTAGTGGTGTCTTTCTAGCTCTTTGGAAAACAGAAAACACATTTTCAGGTCGGGATTTCTTTCGGCATTTCTTTGTGTCATCACTTCCAATTCCACTTAATAGGTGGAATTGGAAGTGATGACACAAAGAAAGGAGCAAAGTCAGACAAAGTTGTATTGGCTGAAAGTTTGCAACCCATCTGAAAATGTCTTTTCAGAGCTGGAGAGAGTGAGACGGGGAGATGATACTGCCACTGAACAAACACTACAGCAATGATTACTATCAGAATAATGCTTTAACCTTTTAATAAAACATATTTTATTTTCATCACTTACCCTACCTTTAAAACAAGCTATGGTAAAAAGGAAAACACAAAAAGCCATGGGGGCTCATCTTACCTATCTGCATGGTGTGGGGAGGTACTGGCATGGCGCTGATCAGCAGTGTGTGCCCGGTCACGGGGTCCTGTGCCAGCTGGGTGTGAGCTGGGTGGGAAAGGTGAGGGGTGTCTGTGGACAGACCTGGATGAGACACATACAGTAACCGCACCCCCTATTAGTACAAACATACTGTACACTGGAACAATCTCTTCAACTGCCTCCACCTCACCCTGGCCTCCTCTTCTCTCACACCAACTAACTTCATGTCCTCTTTCACTACATCCAGAAATATTCTCTTTGGTCTTCCTCTAGGCCTCCTCCCTGGCAGTTCCAACATCCTTCTACCGATATACTCACTATCTAACCCTCCTCTGTACGTGTCCAAGCCATCTCAGTCTGGCCTCTCTGGCTTTATCTCCAAAACATCTGACATGCACTGTCCCTCTGATGTACTCGCTCCTGATCCTATCCATCCTTGTTACTCCCAGAGAGAACCTCAACATTTTATCTCTGCTACCTCCAGATCTGCTTCCTGTCTTTTCCTCAGTGCGAGTGTCTCTAAACCAGGGGTTCTCAACCCGTGGGTCGCGACCCCTCGGGGGGTCGCCAAATAATTTTAGGGGGTCCCCAAATTATTTAAAAAAAATAAAATAAAATAAAAGATTTCGTTTTTTAATTTTTTTTTCACGATTTTTCAAAAATAGCAGACCTACAAGCTCGTAGCGCGCCACTCGGTGGCGCGCTATGAGCTTGTAGATCTGCTATTTTTAAATAGCTAAATTATAACAATGCTTAAAACACCAAAAGGGGTTCCCGCCCAAAATGGTTTAAGGTTATTGTAGCAGTCAATTTATATTGGGGGTCGGGAGGGGGCGGGGCGGGGGTCCCGAGACGTTGCCAAAGCATTTTCGGGGGTCCCCAGCCAAAAACGTTGAGAACCCCTGCTCTAAACCATGCAACATATCTAAATAAGTAAATAGCTAAATAAATAAAGGTACAATATTTTTGGATCCATTTTGTACAAAATGTCTCATTGTTTCATGTCTCATTGTCTCCTTCAGAAAATGTCAGAAAGAAACCGTGCTCACTGAAAGAGAAGGCTCTAGCTTTACATTACAACATGACAGTGGTTCTATTTGCTGGGGAGATGGGGGGGAATCCATGCCTTTGCTTTTGACTCCCACGTTTTTTGGCTGATACTTTCCTGGTAATAAGCCTCTCTGACCTATTTACTTACAAGTAAGACGCGCGAACGCGGGAAGCGAACGCAGCTCGTAAATTGCAATATCAACAATTAGAATAAATTACGTACTTTTTTTAAAAGATTTTTTAAAGTTATTTTTTTAGTGTGTATGTGTGCGTGCGTGTGTGTGTGTTTTTTTTTAAGTTAAGTTTTTTTGTGTGTGTGTGTGTGTGTGTGTGTGTGTGTGTGTGTGTGTGTGTTTTGTGTGTGATACAGCTGCGCCCTCTGGTGGCGGGCGGGTGGTGTTACAGCGTGACACACAGACAGACAGACAGACAGACAGACATGTTCTGCTAGGTCTCATAGTTAGTGCTCACTGCATTTGCAATCACTACGTTCGCAATTACTTACATTTTATAACTTCTAAATGATTTATTAATATCTGATCTACAAGCTCACAATGTGTTACGATGGGACACATTGTGAGCTTGTAGATCTGCTAAATCACCACCTTTTTTATAATTATTATTACAAATCAAAACCCAGATGTTATTACCATACAAACATACTTGTGAACTGTGTTCACACAAGGCAAACATGTGATGTGATAGTGTAAAATGAATGCATAGATAATATGCGACGATGTCCGCTGTTGATTAACTAGCTCGTCTGCTTTGCTCCAGTTGAGCACGTTTGGAAATATGTATCTATCCCAGGTTAATATGTATATCTATGCAAGGTTAATATTTACTGAACACCAATCCTCTTATCGGTTGACATTTCATCACTGTTGGTCCCACTGCACAACTCCAGTACAGCGGTTGTAGTAGGTGTTGGGGTGCCTTGCTTAAAGGCACAGTGTTTGGTTCACCCGGTCTCAGCTGTGAGTTTAGAATAAAGGACAGTGGCAGGTGTTGTAGTCTGCAGATTATGTAGATCCTGACATTAAAGGGTCCCTTCCTGACATTAAGGCCTAACATGATACCCATTTTGACATTCAGATTCTAAAAATGTCTTCTACATCCTGACAGTTTCCTGAAAAAGCTATGTTTCTATGTCAGTGGTTCTTTGATTTTTCCAAAATAGCAGACCTACAAGCTCGTAGCGCGCCACTCGGTGGCGCGCTATGAGCTTGTAGATCTGCTATTTTTCAATAGCTAAAGCATAACATAATGCTAACACCAAAAGGGGTTCCCGCCCAAAATGGGTTAAAGGTAGGGTAAGTGATATCTTTTGGTTAAAACACTTTTTTGGTTTTTGTTAAAAGGTTAAAACTATAGTTAAAGCTCTATAGTATTCTGATAGTATTCATTGCTTGTTAGGTCACTGTAATCGGGATCTAATCAGATGCCAATTGTGGAGCCGAGGATTCGTCCTGCGGTCAGGGGTGAGTTACGAATCCTTGGCTCCACAATTGGCATCTGATTAGATCCCGATTACATGGTCCTTGAACGCCGTCAAAGAACGCCAGACGCTGAGGACGACCGCCCTCAACACATCTGACTTCTAGACGACCTGACGACAACGCCAGGCCGTCACCAAAAACCTAAGGAGCGTCTTACGACGCTAGATACAGTCCAGGATCTCAACTGAGAACCCTATCATGTCCCTATTAGAGGACAAGCGTTTCGTCGCAGCTCTGCGCACCCTCGACACCCTCGCCGCGGCCAGGATTGCCGACAAGGAAACCATAGCCGCGGCCAGGATTGCCAACAAGGCCGAGTATGAGAAACGCGCAACTGCAGAGCGAGAGCTTTACGAGAGACGAGAAGCTGCAGCGCAACGGGAAGCTGCAGCGCAACGGGAAGCTGCAGCGCAACGGGAAGCTGCTGCAGCGCAACGGGAAGCTGCTGCAGAGCAACGGGAAGCTACAGCGCAAATGCGCCATGACCAGCTAATTGAGACGCTCACCCGATCCCTCGGTCGAGGTGAAGCCCGGCATATCGAGGCAATCACCCGACTGACCCGAGCCCTCGCCCAAGCAGGCTACGGGAACCTTGTGCCACCAGTCCAGCGAGATGATCGGTCAGATGACAGACATTACATCCCGCCGTCACCCGCCACAGTGCGGTCTCTGACCCAGGGACACACCAAGGACATCGCACGACGCGAAGAGTCGGCCAAACAATTGGCCGAGAAGTCCGCGGACAGCGTCCCCCGCACGACCAAGGAGGGCCCGGCCGCCGCCCAATCTACAGTGCCTGCCGAGTCGACCCTTGCTCAGGGCGCGGCACGGCCGGCAGATACACCATCCCAACCCAGGTGCTACGTCGCAGAATCCACTCCGACCTCCGATGTTGAGATCCAGCATCCGGACAGCGACACCTCCCCAGGCCGTGACAACGGCATACACAATGCTCCTACACCGGCCCCCGACGCTACGGTCGACGGGGGGAGAGCGATCAGCCTCGACATAGTCGACCGCTGCGTCAGCATTCCCAGCCACCTTGCCACTCAAAAGGGAAAGCTAACAACGAACCCCCACTCAGGAGAGATAGAGGGAAGGCCAAAGTCACCCCCCACTACATTGACGCAAGCTAGCAGCGTACTGAATGAGTCAACAGAGAATTGTGCGGAGGTCAGCCTGAGCAGGCCAACACCCCCGCCCAACCGAGCCACCCTTCGTCCACCTGACAGGCCCACCAGCAAGAAGGAGGACGACGACGGCGACCCGCAGGGCCTCAGGCCACCGCGACACCACGTTGCACGTGAACATGAATATGACCATGAACGTGCACGGTCCCCGAGCCCCGACCCGCTGCGTCACAGCGCACAAACCTGTGCACCAAGAGACGACCGCGAATCTGGCTCAGCGCCCGCCTCACAACGCAGAGACGTATGGGCCAGGCAACACAGCCAAGCCAACCCGTCGGTGAACCAATCCCAGTCACTGGGTGTCCTGGCAGACGTACTCGGCAGGGAGATTATCATCCTCGAAACATCCGACGGCTCTAGCCCCAGCTCCTACCCGAGCAGTCAAGCAGACAGCCAAGCGACCGAGGACGTTCAGCTTTACGACCCGAACGCCCTCAAAGCGCCAATTGTCGCAGCACCAACGACCGAGACGGCAACTGCCCATGTCTCAAGCACAGCTCTAACCGCTATAGCACTGGGAGTTAAGACTGCCTCCGTCCCCGCCCCAAGCGTGGGCACACCGCGAAAGCTAGAGACCAAACAATACGAGTCTAGCGTCGCACAGACAAGGAACAAGGAGAGCAGCACTTTGGCCCCAACGAGTGGCCAAGTCGCCACGCTCCACCTCGTCTTTTGTGTGAGCTCGCCTCAAGACGAGCCTGCACAGACAGAGAATCTACAACAGCAGACCAGCGCCAGGAAGATATCCCACCCGGCGCCCAAGAGAGACGACAACATCCTGCTCGATAAAGAGCCGTTGCAGGTCAACGAGATGAAACCGAACAAAGTCAAGCCGACTAGGCTAGGCCGGCTAGGTTTCTTCATTCTAGTAATATCACTGACAGCCGCAGTTATTCATCACACGGCACGCCCCAGACAACTGTTAATCACAGCGGGCAACCCGAATACCAACACCTATCAGAGGAACGACGAACTAGCGTTAATACCAATTGACGCGAGCACGTCCCAGCCCGGGAACCCGCCAGGGTCACAGACGAGGCCACACGCAGCCCTGGCCGGACTCCCCGGCGGAGAAAGCCTGCCCAGCCTCAGATCAGTCATGATGCAGCGAGTGCCCGCTCCCCAGGGAGCCACTAGCTGGATGCAGACACGATCCTACGCCACGGTCAGGCACATCATCATCGAGATGCTATGGCGCCTCTTCTGTTCATCATTTCAGATGCTGTAAGGCCCCCAAGCCACCATGCCAACTTCCACAGACTCTAGTGTGACAACGCGATCCTCCAGGGTCCTCCACATGCCACCAGAGAAAAGATGGAAAAGGGGGAGCAGGGGGAATAAGGTGAAGTCGGCGTTCCGCAGCCTAGTGCTGTCTGACTCACCAGCCTCGTCCTACAAAGGACGCACCAAGGCCACTGCGTTGAAGCAACGCAGGGGGGGAGCGGAACAAACAGGACAAACAACACGACAGCGTACGCCGACAACGGCCCAAACATCGTCCTGCAGCTCACCTCCAGCATGCAGTCGAGGCTCTGAGCAACAACAACTACATACGCTCCAACCCCAACGCTGCCAAGACCATAGAACACTCACCTACAACTGGTCAGTGTCCTGACGAAATCTGCGAAAGCACGGTGATCTACACCTACCGCCACTCGAGCGAGCAGAAACAGGAGCATCCAGCTCAAGAATAAACACCACACCTCAAAAGCAGGAGCAGAGTCCAAAGGAAGCCTGCGCGCACCTGAGGCAAGAGCCCGGAGCGACGATGGCCGCCATGGATGTGAGGGGGGGAGCCCAAAGGAGGCCAAAGCCCCCCAGGTAGATAGCAGCAGGCCAGAGCCTGTTAAGAAAGCAGAATTCTACCCAATCCGTAATACCAACCGACGCCACCAGTCACCCACCCCGAAGCCGAACTGCTCAGCCGCAGGAGATGGCGACACTCCCAAATCCTAGCCGATCAATTCTGGCGCCGATTTGTTCAGTTTTACTTACCGGATCTTCAACCACGCAGAAAATGGCTAGGAGAGAGAGAGAACCTCGCCAAAGGGGCTTACGTCCTAGTGATGGATCCTCAACTCCCGAGGGCTTACTGGCAGATGGGGAAAGTGATAGAAGCAATACCAGGCAAAGACGGGAGGGTCAGGACGGCGAGAGTCCAAATCGGGACACGAATTCTCCTGCGCCCAGTGGCCAAGCTAATCTCACTCCCGGAACTGCCGGCCACAGCCGCGGTAGCAAGGGAAACGACGGAATAGTGAAGCTAGTAGCTTCACTAAGGAGGAGTGTGACGAAGGATAGGAGATGTCACTCCGACGTCACTACAGTGACGTCAGAGACGACATCTTCAAGACTATAAAGATAAGGGCCTAGAAGGTTTGAGTGAGATTAAGCTATTGATACTAAGGATACTAAGGATACTAAGGACATCTATAAGATAACATTATCTTATCATCATATATCACTATCATCAACGCCTTCTTCAAGGATTCGTAACTCACCCCTGACCGCAGGACGAATCCTCGGCTCCACAACTGGCATCTGATTAGATCCCGATTACAGTCACTAACAGGGGGCGAGGGGTCTATAACGTCAATCACGTTATCTAATAAAGAAAATAACATTTTCAGACGGATTGCCAATTTCATCCAATCAGGAGAGAGTGCCCGTTTATCAGTTTCGGTTTTATAGTGTCAAATTTGTCCGCTAAACTTCTTTGTTTCAACTTTCATCACTTCCAATTTCACTTGTTTAAGTTGTAACCTGTGTGAGTTCTCTCTCCTGATTGGCTAAGATTGGTATCCCGACTTGAAAATGCATTTTCTGTTTACTAAAGAGCTGGAGAAACAGGAATGCTCCTGCTACTGAACAATCACTACCGTATATTGCAATGAGTAGGATATATATAGAGCTATTTAACACTTATAATTAAAAAAAAGAATCACGTACCCTACCTTAAGTTCACCGCACAACCCTTCCGGCATGTATCGTTCTACAAAAATGTCACGTTCACACTTTTTACCCTAAGTATTGTGCATTGTGTTTAGCTATCTTAATGCGTTTAGGCCTGCCTCCCAGCATCATCTCATGCAGCAGGTTGTGTAGCATTGTGTTTAACCATCGTAATGTGTTACCTCCCAGCAGCATCTCATGCAGCAGGTTGTGTAGCATTGTGTTTAGCCATCGTAATGTGTTACCTCCCAGCAGCATCTCTTGCAGCAGGTTGTGTAGCATTGTGTTTAGCCGTCGTAATGTGTTACCTCCCAGCATCATCTCATGCAGCAGGTTGTGTAGCATTGTGTTTAGCCATCGTAATGTGTTACCTCCCAGCAGCATCTCATGCAGCAGGTTGTGTAGCATTGTGTTTAGCCATCGTAATGTGTTACCTCCCAGCAGCATATCATGCAGCAGGTTGTGTAGCATTGTGTTTAGCCATCGTAATGTGTTACCTCCCAGCAGCATCTCTTGCAGCAGGTTGTCTATCTTGGCCAGACCACACAGCTTGATGAAGTGCAGTTGTTCGATCATCTGCCAGGTGATGCTCTGCAGTGTGGGCAGCAGCAGCAGCAGCTCTCCAAAACGACCCCGGGAGTCGTACTGGCGGTCGTTGATGTAGTCCTCCAGGCTCATCTGCACCTGCACGCACACACGCTCAAATTGGTTTAACCACATGATTTCTAGTGTCAATATTCTAGGCCATATATTGCTTAATTATAACATACGCTCACAACACATTGTGACATGTTTTGAGCTTGTTGATTTGGCGTACAAGGAAATACTACCAGATCTAGTATAGAGCCCTGGTGGGGTACCCTGGTCAACTGTAGGGTTAAAACCTTCTAGTAATAATACTCTAAGGGTTTAATTAAGCAGTTACTGTAATTCTCTTTCAAATGTAGACTAGTAGCTACTGAAAAATCATTTGCCATGGCAATGTGAGAATGTATTGCAGGAAAACAAATTGGATGAACAGTAGGCCTAATAATAACAACGATAATAATTGTAGTAATATTGCAGGTTAGACAATTTGAAATGATTTCACATTCAAAAACCGTTGTTAGAAATGGATGTGTTTTTTTTATATCCTTGTTGGAAAGTCAGGCTGGAGTCTTACCTGAAGCAGTTGCTCCAAACGGTGCACTAATGGAAACATTAACCCATTTTGGGCGGGTACCCCTTTTGGTGTTAGCATTATGTTATGCTTTAGCTATTGAAAAATAGCAGATCTACAAGCTCATAGCGCGCCACCGAGTGGCGCGCTACGAGCTTGTAGGTCTGCTATTTTTGAAAAATCGAAGAACGACTGACATAGAAACATAGCTTTTTCAGAAAACTGTCAGGATGTGGAAGACATTTTTAGAATCTGATCTCAGGTCAGAATGGGTTAATATAGAAGAGAGGCGCGGCTTTAAAGTAAGCCTGCCTGTGAGGGTCCAGCAGATGACTCACCTGCAGGCGCATGGCCTTGATCTTGGACGGGTCCCTCAGGGACTTGGCATCTGGAGGAGGCCAGAGGAGGGGTCACATCACACACACAGGGGGGATGGAGGCAGGAGATAGACCAGGGAGTGATGATGGAAACCAAGGGCAGAATGGGAGATGGAATTTGAGGATATGAGTGGGGATTTGAGGCAATAATTTATGATTAAACTGGGGCATCGCTGGCAAAATGAAGAGATTGGGGCAGGGGAGGAGGGA
>NC_136801.1:30938354-31018354 GCF_951216825.1 Electrona antarctica
ATCAGCAGCTATTTTATGACTCTGTTTCACCCATCTCAAATGTGTTACAGCCTTTACTTCAGCAGCCATTTTGCGTGTGTGTGTGTGTGTGTGTGTGTGTGTGTGTGTGTGTGTGTGTGTGTGTGTGTGTGTGTGTGTGTGTGTGTTTGTGTGTGTGTGTGTGTGTGTGTGTGTGTGTGTGTGTGTGTGTGTGTGTGTGTGTGTTTGTGTGTGTGTGTGTGTTTAATAAGCTGTCCCACTGTAAGCCTCTGCTTGGTTTCAGCGATTAAAACGTCCAATGCAGTGAATGCACAGGAGATTAGCCGTTTACTGTACATGTTTTACTGTACATGCTGTCCGTCATAGCAAGAAAGGAAACGGGTGGAAATGGAGGAAATTGCCATGGAACTTGTTTACACCTTGTTTACACGTGTAAAGCTGTGATTTGACAAGAATGTTGATTTTTGGATATCTTGATTCTTGTGAAAAAACAATGCATCTAAATAGAGACTCCATGCAACAATACAATGCAGAAAAAGACCATCAATTTATAGGTTGACGTTTCAGTACAAGAACCTTCTTCATGTCAAGACTGTTGCCTGTTGTTCAACCCATTGTGGACGGGAACCCCTTTTGGTGTTAGCATTTTATTATGCTTTAGCTATTGAAAAATAGCAGATCTACAAGCTCATAGCGCGCCACCGAGTGGCGCGCTACGAGCTTGTAGGTCTGCTATTTTTGAAAAATCGAAGAACCACTGACATAGAAACATAGCTTTTTCAAAAAAACTGTCAGGATGTAGAAGACATTTTTAGAATCTGATCTCAGGTCAAAACTATTAATGGCCATAAGAATCATGTCCTTCCTTGGTGGCATTCTATGAGTTATAATAACCACATTTCATCTGCTTTCATCATGTGGAAACTCAAGAAGGGGCCACATGGAAATTAAGCTTTTTTTCTTCTCCTGTGGAAAGAAAATATACACTACAAGCTCCTCATCGTGAGCGTTGATTTAAGCCAGGGAGGGTAAACATTTGGTAGATTTTTTTACACCGTCTACTTAAATCAGATTTTGCAGTGTTTGTTCTTACCTTCTTTTTTCATACCAGCCCTGAAGCATTTGTTGAGCCTACAGAATCGACACTGGTTCCTTTTGTCTTTATCCACAACACACTGTCTGCTGAACCTGCACATGGAATATACAGTACACATTATGGTGACATACTATGCTGAACCTGTACATTAAATACATTAAATGCAGTATAGTACAGTAGTATACGCATGGTGACATATAGCTCTTTTCTTTTCAAAATCTTTTTATTTCCGTTTTTAACAGTATGGGTGTCAACTTGTCAAGTCACAGGTTCATAGAAAAAATTAAAATAAAATATCAGATTTTAGTATCAGTGACTGAGGTAAACAAACGTAGCCTACTGTATGAATCACAGAGATCGTGGGCAGACATAATGAAAATACTGTTATTGTGCAAAACATGCCCCTTCAAGACAAAAGAAAAACATTTTCTCCCCTTCAAGTCCCAATTTAGTATAGCCAATTCCCAATTCCCCAGCCTCTCTACAAGTACTCCATCTCTGCTAACCCACACAATCAGTCATTGGGAGGGTGAAGGACATATAGCTCTTTTAAACTACAAGAACTATAGTGACCCGTGTCATGCCAGTTCTCACAACCTAGTTTTAGCCCTGCTCAGGAGGTAGTACTAAACCTGAGTTTCCTATACTCACGTTATCAAAGTTACACAATTATCCATCCAATCATTGATACAGCTGGGAGCAATTTATCCAACAGTTTATATTAGAGTATATTATTAGAGTAATAAATCAATCTGACAGACTTCACTGTTGCCTTCACTGTTGCGCAATAGGCAGCGCACGCACAGCGCATCACGGCAAGAGGCAAGGATACGCGTTTTAAACACCCAAAGCACTTAGGCCCCATTTACACTGGCAGACAAATCTAGCCTGAATCAGATCTGTGCCACATCAAGATTGAAATCCGATTGGTTTAAATGGTCACATGACTCATTTAAACAAATCAGATTCCAATCTGGATGTGGCTCAGATCTGATTCAGGCTGGATTTGGCTGCCAGTGTAAATGGGGCCTTAGTTGTAAGGGTATCAGCTATACTGCTTCATGTCACGCACTCACTGTCTCAATCATTGAGTAAATCAGTGATCAGTAAAAAAGACACTAGGATCGTTCAACTGTACGTCCACACCAGCTCCTACTTGTTATGCGGGTGTGATTTGATCAATGTTTGTATTCTATTTGTATTTCTGTTCTATACCTACCTCCCCGAGGGATCTCTGTTTTTATGTACTCCAGGTGTGTGCGTGTGCGCACGCCTGTGTGTGTGTGTGTGTGCGTGCGCGTGTGTGTGTGTTGCGTGCGTGCGTGTGCACGTGCATGCGTGTTTGCATGCTGTGCTGTGCGTGTGTGTACTTATACCTGCAGTTGTAGACATGGTTCTTGCGTATGGAGCGCCTGAAGAAGCCCTTGCAGCCGTCACAGCTGGAGGCCCCGTAGTGTTTGCCCGTAGCCTTGTCCCCACAGATGGCACAGTGGCTGTGGACTCCATCTGTCCCCACTAGGCCAGGCTCTGCAGGCATGCTGTCTGTAACGTACATTAAATTCAGAGGAGCTTTATTGGCATGAGAAAACAATAAAACATACGATACGTTTACATTGCAAAAGCCACGTGTCAAAATATAATAAAAAACAGTTTAATAAATGGCCTGGGAGAAGTATATAGTTGGAGGGGTTTAACAGGGTTTTACATGTTATGGTATGAAGCTATTTGAAACACATTGTAGCAAGCTTTGCGCCGCGGTCACCTTTGGGACAATTCGCAGCATTTTCTCTCAAAACCATATTTACAAAAACCCCTCGGATTTAAAAGAATAGTATGTTTAAAGGTAGCAGCTCTGTTTCTGCCTATATGTGCAGTATGGGTCTAGAGGTATACTCTGTAAGATTGCAGGATTCAGTTAACATAAAATCACTTTAGCCACTTGATTTGGGTGTCCCTTGCCCATATATTTCCAGATGTGTATACATGCATGGACATTGGCCAGTGGTTTTTTCAAACACTGAGGTTTGGGTCCCTCTGGACCTTCATCAAGAGTGTCTTAGTCAGGGGATATTAATACAATTATCTGGGAATACATTTCTTACCAAGAATTCTCTTCACCAATGTGTCTACTAAAGGAGTCTACTAACACATCCCACATTGGTTTCTATTCAGCCACCCTAGGGGATTTTCTTTTTTTGTCACCAACTTTTTGCACTAGGGGAATTTAGGGAAACATTTTGCCTCATATTGGTTGTTAATGGTACCCCAACTTTCAGCAGCTGTCAAAGATTCCCCTAGGGTGGCTGAATATAAACCAATGTGGGATGTGTTAGTAGACACCTTTACAAACACATTGGTGAAGACAATTCTTGGTAAGAAATGTATTCCCAGATTTGACAATATACTATATATGACTATCTTACAGAAGTTATGTGATACTATCATGATCTCAGATAGATAGATAGTTCACAAGAGACAATCACAGTATCCTGTAGGAGTGTCTCTCATGATTGTCTGTGAGTGACTGATCTGATCACCCATGGACATGATTATGTGACATCATCATGACCATACTGTATAGAGTAGATAGACACACCACATATACAGTAATATACACATCAACACATGAATTAATATACATTATTTGCAGAAAGTATACAGCTAAGGAATTGGACCTCTAAGTGTATCTTAGATGCACCACTTAGATACTTATATTTTAATATAATTTAATCCCACACCATGGAATCTCATCATGCAGTCCTTTGGGGAATTACGTTTGTATAAACTATAAATCCAGTAAACTTCCGTTCTGTTCAAAATGTCATCAGTGTTTCCACCTCTCTCTGGTAGAGTCAATTTTCATACCCTTGACCTGAAAGATGTCATGTTTTACTTACTAAGTCAATTCAATGTTTGGGCCATTTCTATAATTAAGGCACATATTTCTCGATCCCTCCCAAGCAGGTGTTTTAGCAGTAAGCCAGTAGGACAGAAAGGTGTCAGGAAAGGAGTGTTCAAATAATGTGGCGTATTGATCTGTCTGCTTTCTCAAAACTCTTTTCCTGATGCTGTTGTGCAAACATCATCATCATCGTTTAGTTCAAGCCTAAAGATCACACGCATGCATGAACGCACGCACACACACATGCGTACATGCGTACACGTGTACGCACGCACGCACGCACGCACACACGCACGCAAGCACACACGCACACACACACACACACATTCCGTGCCAAGGAGAGTTAAAGTCAATGTTCTACCAGCTGTATCCGTCTTGTTCACGTGCACTGCAAGTGACATAAGCACATCAGAAAGATCCCTATCTCCCTGCTCTACTATAAAGAACACATTTATGAACCATATCTGCAAATCCATCTTGTTAATAACTACTTATAGCAAAGCCATTTTCTATTACAGGGGCCCACTTGAAAATCTCAAAGGTGTTTGCGGCCCACCCATCTGGAAGTATGTACAGTTTTATACTCTCAAGAGTTAAAGATCTATAAAGGTCCATTTGGTTACCAACTCTCCATCATTTAACCTGAGTCTCCATACCGCTCACACAAGAGGGAATCTGCAATGATCGCTATCAGAAGATTAAGCACTTGTTTAAACAAGAAAATATCACTTCTACTCCCTACTAATCTATTTTCCTGGTATATACTGTATTGTATTACTGTCCTATTTTGATCACAATCAATAGCCTGACATTTAAATTGATACCTAAATGTCATATGCGTTCATCCAAATGTCAGAGTTTTGGGAAAGTCTCGCTCATGTCACGTCCGAGTCAAAGCTGAAATGGGGCATGTTAAATAAGATTTAAAGGGGCATTCCACTCATTTTCAACATTTTACTATGTCATTAATATACCTTAGAGCTGTTGTGTGGAAATAATAAAAAAGTCCCCCCATTCTGTGTTTACTAGAACTAGAGGTCTGAAAAAAATCATTAACATGGTGAAACACATCTTGATGATGTCATCAAGATGTGTTTCACCATGTTAATGATTTTTTTCATAATTACAGTTCTAGGAAACACAGAATGGGGGGGACTGTTTTATTATTTCCACACAACAACTCTAAGGTATATTAATGACATAGTAAAATGTTGAAAATGAGTGGTTTTCCCCTTTAACATGCTCACCCAACCTCTTTCCTCCACTGAGATGTATCACTAACATACCACTGCATAGCCATGCTGTTTAAGAGATCAATCATTTACATACTGTACAGTACAGTAAATCACGACCGATTGATAATTAATTGCATGCTCTAGTATACTATGATAATAATACTAATGTTGATAAAAGCTTAACTAAGCCCTAAATCTAAGATGAAGGCTTAGACCAATACACCAATGGCATTACAAATCCATATCAATCTATTTATGAGACTGAGATACTGTAGAAACGCTTACGATCCTGTTTTCTACAGCAGGGTTTCTCAACGTGGGTGCCACAGAATACTATAATTCATCAATATCAGTTTAACCCATTTTGACCTGAGATCAGATTCTAAAAATGTCTTCTACATCCTGACAGTTTTCTGAAAAAGCTATGTTTCTATGTCAGTCGTTCTTCGATTTTTCAAAAATAGCAGACCTACAAGCTCGTAGGTTCAATAGCTAAAGCATAACATAATGCTAACACCAAAAGGGGTTCCCGCCCAAAATGGGCACTTAAGACTAGTGGTTTTCCACCTTTTTCACACCAAGGCCCATTATTTATTTGGGCATTTGAGCCACGGACTACCATTATGATGAGATTTAGCCTCTCGGACCCAAAACTTTGAATATTTTGTTATCGTTGGATACACTTTTGTCCACAATTCCATGCTGTATTGATATGGTAGCATAATCAAATGATCAAAATAACAGTTTGGTTGGGAGCACCTGGAACCTCCTCAAGGACCACTGGTGGTCCCCGGGCCACTGGTTGAAAAACATTGTGACTAAAACCCTCTCTACTAAAGGCTCATACATAGTCTGGATTTTCGGTGGTTAGGTGACCACCGAACTACAACATGACGTCACGAGCCGCGGTGAAGAGCAAACCACCGCCACCGCTCCAGCCCTTCTCTCTGTTTTTACTCACCACCGCTCAACGTTATTTCAGCTCCGGTGGTCACCTCACCACCGGAGCGGTGGTCACCTCACCACCGAAAATCCAGACTATGAATAGGCCTTTAGTTGCCCTGTACTTGGTGCATTCTTTTTCAATCTACAGTACACCAAATCTCTTCACCAAAAACATCAGATCTACAAGCTCACAATGCCACATTGTGATCTTGTACATGTTGCTTTGGTGAATGTCCCCCCCCCCGAATAGAATGCTGGGATTAGAGTGGTTAGTTACTTCAAGTGTAACGTTAATTTCAATCTGTCCTATAATGGAAACGGATATTGTCTCAAGTTTTCTTCCTGATAAACTGCATGTGTCTTAAGGGGAAAGATTGCAATACTTATGTAGCCTACTGTAATATGACATAGGGTGCTATAAATCAGGCGTGCCGTGGATGGAAAAAGGTTATTTACAGGTCAGGTGTGCCCTGAGCCAAAAAGGTTTGATAACCACTGTTCCACAGATAACAGCATTTGATATCATCAGTTAATGATTACCTAATCAGTAGAATGAGTCAATCAATACACTGCAAATTACGAGTTTTAACGCCTCATTCACACGTACACAACAAATGTTTGGTCCGTGTGTGATGTCTGATTGCTGTTTGATTGCTCCTCCAATTCATTTTCAATGGGAGTCACATGGTTTGACCAAACATTTTCGTTTGATGAGGGGGGAGCAATCAGCAATCAGTGATCAAACACAAATGTTTGATCAAACCATGTGACTCCCATTGGAAAAGCATTGTGGTGGCCAAAAAAAAACAAAAAACGACCAAACATTGCTTGATTGGTGTTTGGTACGTGTGAATGAGGCCTGAGTGTGTCAAATGCAACCAAATGGACCCGTTAAATTACCGTTGAGGATTTTACTGTTTATAGGGACCTGCAATAACTGACTCTGAATCATCTTTATTAGAATGAGACACCTCAGAACCATCTTTATGGGTGTCCTGAAAGCACATGAATTCAACGTGTTAACAGAGTGTGCTATTGCTAGTTTTTACTTACAGTAAGTCAAATATTTGAGTGTTTGTTCCCCGAGGAAGAATTGCTCTTCTCACGGTAAACATAAACAGAAAGTGTCCTTCCGTATATAAATCCAAGGCACACTGTAGTTGTGTAGGGAAGAAAAGGCTTTTAATATGGCATAGAGTTCAGAAATGACCTATTTTAGGAGTTGTACTCTTGAAGAAATAGTTTTATTGTCAGTCCTGCAACACACCATGCAAAGACTCCCCACTAACCCTTCGTCAGGAAGAAACCTTGTACTGTATGTCCAAATTACGTTACCTTTTTCAGGAAATGTAAATGGATGTTTCAATGGATCCAATAAAGTTATTATTTAGCCACAAGCTCTTGTTAATACTTTTCATTGGTGCAATATTTATACCTAAATATATGTTTGCCAATTCGGAAGGATGGACCTCCAGAATCAGTACCTCCTTGTGACTGGTGTCAAGAAAAACAACATCTTTTCATCTATCATGTATTTGGGATGTTAGACATCACATGCACAGCTAAACAAATCTGGTAACACTCTTGAATGTTTATACATTGCTGCACTAGATGGCACCTATTTTCGAACTGCATCAGACACTATAGGTCAACAATACGGTCGTGGCGAGCAATATACAGATTTTATATGCACTACATCCATTTGTTATGTGTGCGATGGATTCTAGGTGTTGTTCAGAATCATGATGGTTTATACAGAGTGGAGTGTGGGTGTCGGGATGAATTCTAGCGGCATATCGCACACGCACGCACACGCACACGCACACGCACACAAACACACACACACACACACACACACACACACACACACACACACACACACACACACACACACACACACACACACACACACACACACACACACACACACACACACACACGCGCACACGCACACGCACACACACACCAGCAATGATATTCAATGTGAACCAAGAGTTCCAATATGAAGAAGGCCTCATGTTTCTAAAAACAACAGCAAACTAACCTCTTACTTTTTTTTTGCACAATTCTGGGATGACTTCTCTCACAATCCATAGAGATGTATATGATTTGCTGTGTGTCCATGTGAATGCTGCTACTTTGAGGCAGTAGTGTTATAGGCTTGTTAAAGGGTTGGTTCAAGAGGACAGTACAGTAATGTGCTGTATGTCAGCTGACAGTTTGTGTGTGCCACACTGCACACACACACACACACACACACACACACACACACACACACATACACACACACACACACACACACACCATCGTATAAGGATGGTTTGGTTTAGAACACTCACATTTAAGAACAAAACAAACAAGGGCAATTAACCGCTTAAATCCTATATAATCGGTTTGTGGCCCACCCAGCCGCTGCATAGTGTTAAGTGGCCAGATGTGTGGGCCACGTGCCACCATGACATTTTGTTTTTTATAATCAATGTTATATCATCATTAAAATCATGGAGTTTCTTCACATGTGTGAGCCCACTTGGCAATGTCCTCCCTGGCCCACCGGTGGGGTTCAGGCCCACAGGCTGAGGAATGTCTGCGATAACAAGCGAGCACCCATCACTCACCTCCTCCTCCGTACAGGACCTCAGCGTTCTCAAAGCCCAGGGTGCTGTAGGAGGGGTCCAGACCCTCGTAGTAGTTGGTTACTTCCATGTCTAGCAGAGGTTTACTCTGAGGAGCAGCAGGATACCTCATTCCACTGTGTCTAGCACTGCTCTCCAAGCCTTCTCAACCTCTCTTTGTCTACGTTCTCACTGTCTCTGTCTCTGTCTCTGTCTCTGTCTCTGTCTCTGTCTGTCTGTCTGTCTCTGTCTGTCTGACTGTCTGACTGTCTCTTCTCTCTCTCTCTCTCTCTCTCTCTCTCTCTCTCTCTCTCTCTCTCTCTCTCTCTCTCTCTCTCTGTGTCTGTCTGTGTCTCATGCACTTCTTTCAGACATCACAGAGTATAGGTATAATCTCAGGTGTAAGGTGATCAATACTCGCGCCGGATTGGTCCAAGGACAAGTGAAGGGGCGGGGCCAAGACTTCTCACCTTGTTGCACATGACTTGATCTGCCCTTGTGTTTCTCACAGTGGTGTGTGTGCGTGTGCGTGTGTGTGTGTGTGTGTGTGTGTGTATGTGTGTGTGTGTGTGTGTTATCACAGTGATGGACAGATAGCGCAGAAAGAAGAGAAGATAAAGCTCCGTCTCTCTCTCTCTCTCTCTCTCTCTCTCTCTTCTTCCCCTATCTTCCGTGACAAGGCTTTCGTCAGGTTAAAAGGATACTTGGCACTGATTGTGTGTGTGTGTGTGTGTGCGCGTGTGCGAGTGTGTGTGTTATATTGTAACCCAACACTGTCGTAAAAAGGACTAAAAGTACATAGGCAACTCAAAATCAGTTTTTATCCACTTTAACCCTATTTATTGTACATTGAAAATCTTTAAGAAATGTGAAAGAAATGTAAAAAAAAAAATGGCCCCTCGGGGCACAGGTCTCCACCAGGCCACAGGTCTCCACCAGGCCAGGTCAGGTCAGGATATTGTGGCCTCCTGGTGGCGCTTTAATATGCCAAATGGAAAAGGGTGCCGTAAGAAGAAATTCTTACGCCTTTGATGGAAATTGGATGATTTGAGGCATTTTGTTCCAAAAATGTGTTTTGCCAAAATCCACCTGTTGGTGGCGCTATAACAGGTCAATATGAAAAGGGTGGGATATATATTCCTCAGCCTAGTAGGAAAGTGCGTGAAAGATTTCACGTAAATTGCGTGAAATTGCGTTCATGTTTTGAGGCTTTTTGTTTGGCCCAATCCTGCAAACTTTAGAAGCCAATGTTAGCCAATTAGGATGGAATATGAAATATCGGACAGATCCGTCTTGAGAACATGACTATAGAGATACTGTGTAAGGATGTGCAGGATTTTTGGACAGAATCTGGAGGAGTATATAAAATAAATGTGTTTTACAAAAGTCGGCCCTCCTGGTGGCGCTTTAAAAGGCAGATGGTGGCGCCATCTAGAGGCCAAGATTCCTTGGCCTCTAGGGAGTGTGCATGCAACGTTTCACGCAGATCGGTGCAGTTATAGGTAACAATGTGAAACCTCATGGTGGCGCTATAACAGGCCGTTCTGGAAAATCTAGGGTAGAGGTTCATTGTTGGCGCGCGCACACACACACACACACACACACACACACACACACACACGGACACACACGCGGACATACACGCGGACATACACACACAGACACACACACACACGGACACACAGACGTAGTGCAAAACATACTCTCCCCATGCCTTCGGGCTGGTGGAGACAAAAATAACAGTGTGACGTCAAGACTTTGATACTCTAGGCTTCCCAGTTTCAGGGCAGAACCCCTCCCAATCTATCATAAACTCATTAGATAGTAAACAACTGGTTTCACTGCACTAAATGCCAGTGGGACTGGGTCATACTGGATTATGATGGCATATAAAATATAGAAATGATGCTGGGAGGATATCGTCGCTGTCGGGCAGAAATCCTCTTATCTCCATATTCCAACGTTTTGTGTTTTAACTTTTCTTCGCGAATGAACGCCCTATACCTGATCATACTACAGTGTCACACAGAAGCATCAAAAGTAGCATATCTGCAAGCTCGAAGGTGGTCCGAAGCGACTCGTTGTGAGCTTGTAGATCTGCTACTTTTTCATTTGAATCCTGAAAAGTCATAGTTTTGGACATATGAGGTTTCTTTTCTTTTTTTATAATTTTTATCCCACGATTTTGTAACCCATTTTTTCACCCCTGTGTCAATTATCTAATGTGAGGTTTCTACCGGACAGAGATGATATATGAGGGAGATTTGCTGTCCTACATCGATTCTTTCACGAGATAAAATATATATATATATTGTCAGTAATAAAGAATTAAGAAAGAACTAAAGGATATGTCCAAAGTGTGTTCAAAGTGCAGGAAAAAGTACTCAGATTGTTTTACTTTAAATGTAACAATACCACTATGTGGAAATATGTTTGTTACAAGCAAAATTACACAAACGTAGTAAACGTATTGGTATCAAAATGTAGGCCTACCTTAAGTAACAAAGTAAAAGTACAAACATTTCTTAAAAATGTATCAAACATTAAAACGTACAAATGTACAAGATCTACAAGAACGCAACACTGCTCATTGTGACAGCGCAGTAGTGGGTAGAGATCTGGTGATCAGAACGCCAGCGGATCACCTCCTGGCCCCGGTCTGTGTGCCGAAGAGTCTCTGAGCAAAGACACGGACGTAACCTTTAACTGCTCCCCCCCGAACGCTCATCATAACCATCTGAGATGTTTCATTTGTTGTTGTTTTTTTGATTATTGTTCATGTCATGATTGTGTGTGATCAGTGCATAGGACCTGAATGGAAACAAGACCGTATATAGGTCTTTCTTTGATTGATTCAATCAATCAATCAATCAATCTGAGCAGCCATCATTCATGGGTCAGGGTGAAGCTGCAAAGTTGGGATTCATTTAAAGGGATAGTTCAGAAATGTTTTAACTAAAGCTGTATGAAATAATATAGTGGTTGCAACTGTATTAATTGATTGCCCGAGTCCCGTGGTGGGATTTCTGCTCTGGTGTGAATATTAAGTGGTTCCGGTCATTTTGTGGGGGGCACAGGGGGCCACACATTAAACTAGCGTCATTTGTATTGTTGACCTATTGACACAAAATGACCAGAACTACTTAATATTCACCAAAACCAGAGCAGAACTCCCACCACGGGACTCGGGCAATCAATTAATACAGTTGCAACCACTATATCAATGGCAAGTATTTCATACAACTTAAGTTCAAAAATTGTGAACTATCCCTATATGGGATTAATCAAGTCTACAAAACAACTCCCTGAGGTTACTTTAGGGGAGTCTTGTATCCAAGCATAAAGTTATGAGCCTCATAGGGACTGTGGCAAAGAGAAGAGAGAGAGAGAGAGAGAGAGAGAGAGAGAGAACTGAGAGAGTTTGTGAGAGTGTGAGTATATGTGGCTGATCAGAACCGTGTTTCTCAACCTGTGCACATGATTTGTGGGGGGTCCCCAGATGACAGTCAAGTGACAATTTTAGGACTTTTAAGACCTTTATTAATACTTCAAAAGAAAATAATTAAAAAATAAACAAAAGGAAAGAACAAGACCATTACTGCATCAAAAGTGATCATCAAACTATGCCATAAAAAATTGTCAAATAATATAAGAGAAGAAAAAGGTTATGTTTGGACAGGGTCACAGCCTAAAGGATTGTGTGTGTGTGTGTGTGTGTGTGTGTGTGTGTGTGTGTGTGTGTGTGTGTGTGTGTGTGTGTGTGTGTGTGTGTGTGTGTGTGTGTGTGTGTGTGTGTGTGTGTGTGTGTGTGTGTGTGCATGTCATGTGCATAGCGCACGTGCATCCAGGCGTGTGTGTGCGTGCGTGCGTGCGTGCGTGCGTGCATGTGCATGTGCATAGCGCACGTGCATGCAGGCGTGTGTGTGTGTGTGTGTGTGTTTGTCTTAGAGAGAAAGGATTGACAGACATTAGTGTTTAACTAGAGTGTGAGGCCCAGCGTGCTGACTCATCATGTTCATACAGAATGAGGAAGTGCTCAGTCTCCATAACGTTCGCACGCTGCAGAGTGACACGCTAACGTGTATCAGTTGACACATACCGGTAACCACCTTAACACGCCCAGGAAGAGAGGAGAGCGGCCACAATAATTTAGATCAAACTTTGAGATTTGATATGATATCTCCGATGTAGCCTATACAAAGTCATTCACTTTTGTATTACTATTTACAAAATAAATATTATAAAATAACTCACTTGATCACATAAAGGAGAACTTTCAACCTTATTATCATATGATTGGTCCTCACTAGAGATGTCCCGATACTTTATCGGTATCGGAAAAGTATCGGATCGGCCCTTATTTGGTCATATCTGGTCGTATCGGTATCGGCGATTATGCCAGTCTAACCACCGATCCGATACAGGGGTATACGGTTGACACTATGGCAGGTAAATACAATGTTGGGGCATGTGGAGTTTGCTTTCGAGTTGCCCAAACTGCAAGTGCACATTTGAGTGAGGAGTCTGCTATAAACACAACACAAGATATATAGCTAGATATCTATTCACAACACGAGATATATAGCTAGATATCTATTCACAACACAAGATATATAGCTAGATAGCTATAAACACTCTTCCCGGTCGGTGGACTTCAAAATAAGATATCTTTTATTTTTGTATTATTATATCTATTATTCTCTGGTATTGGTATTCGGTATCGGTATCAGCTAACACAGAATTTGTGGTATATGGATCGGATTGGAAACGAAAAAAGTGTATCGGGACATCCCTAGTCCTCACTATTGCTCATTATAAGATGGTTCCAGGTTCACTTTATTTGTCATTTTGCACGTTTGCACATATAAAAAAAAAATCGTACTCAGGACCAGCAGTGTATATTAAAACCTATCAATAAAAAAACAGTTCTGTCTACTCACTCCGTGTGTCACCGGTGTGCTGTGGACAGTTCAGAAACCTGCCTACCAGTGACATCATCAGTGGGGGATTCCAAGTTACCGTAATAGAATTGACAGCCTTTCTCTGACTGGAAAGTTAGCATACTGAAAATAGAAGCCATTGAGCACCAGCATGCAAACAAGTATATAACTCAACTCAACAAAGTCCACACCCACAACACCAGAGGGAGTGCAACGAACCATGTACAACCCAGATTCGGCACAAACAAGGGACTAAATTATTTTCGCTCCTATGCCACCAAAATGTGGAACGCCCTACCAACAGTCATTAAGACATGCAAATCCCTTGACTCCTTCAAAACCGCTCTCAAAGGGCACCTACGGACGGCTGCTATTCGAAACTGGCCTCCGTAAAATCTGAATCAATCAATCAAGCTTAAATTGGAATGCCAGAAAACAAGGGAAGGAATGCGTGGTCCTTGAGAGGTACTTGAAGAGACAAAGGAAAACCAAAGCAAACAATACATTGAGATCAATCAAATATTATTTGGCTCTCTCCGTTAATAGTCCAAAGACACGCTCTTTGAAGAGGATAAACCATTAGAAAAGTCATTTGGGTTTCACCCTATTATTATTATGGAACAAACATACAATAAGTCTTCCAAATACAAGAAGTGAACATATAGTTGAACTCCTTGAACAGCTTGACTGTAGAATTCTCTGCCCTACGCTCCTTTCTGTGTAAATACTGTATACCTTATTATTATTCTGATCTTTATTCCAGTGCGTTTTGTATTGTAGGCTATTTGTATTGCATTGTATTGTATTTTCTATCTAAAACATCTAGTTCCTTGACTATGATTGGCTTGTTTCCATTTAGTAGACATGGAAAAGACACTATAATCTACTTCAGTTTATTCAGTGTTTTTGTAGCTGAACGAGGGAAGGTGAGCGCTTGTTTTCCTTACAAGCCCCGGCTGAAGCCCTCCAGTCACTAGCCGTCCCACACAGCAAGTGACCGGGGGGCTTTGGGCGGGGCTTGTAAGGAAAACAAGTGCTCCCAATCCCTCACCAAATCATCTGTGCTGGATTCTCGGCTGCAAGGCTAAGTATAACTAAGCTAGCAGTTTAAAACGGGAAGGTCACAAAATTATGAATTTCTATAGAATATCTTGCGTGAGATTGAGCTAACAGTTACCGGTACGTTTTGTTTCTCTATGTATTTGTTTGAGAAACGTTGACATGTAACACACAGCCTGGCTGTACTGGCAGAGTAAACAGGCACTACTAGTCTCTGTCAGGATTCAGAAAGATGCTCTTCCTGGTAGCCGGGAAGTACTTTCTTGTAGACATTGTTTTTGTAGTGATTTATTAAGAATTAGAACTGATTTAATTTGGACGTGTCTATGATTTTCATGTTGCTATATTTGTAGCCATTTTAGAAAAGCAATGAGGCCACGTGATGTCTCAGATTACCTCTATTTTATAATGGCTGAGTGAGAGTGTCGGAGACACACCTTTCTTAACCCATTTACCGGTAGACACAGATTAAAAAAACTTTTTTTTTTACTTAAAATATTCAATACTTACATCACAAACTGGCCTTCTGATGTCAATATTTTCTATGCAAAATGCTCTAGTTGAGTGAAGGGATTACTTGCATTCAGAAACCAGGGAAGGAGATACTGAAGCAAAAAAATTATTGAGGAACCACTGGTCTAAATGAATCGCGTAATATTCATGAAATAATACGAACGTGATAACTAACAGTCCAACAAACTCACAAGAGAGCTTCAGAAATGCATCATGTCCACTGGCAAAGACAAACAAACATACATCTCAACCCGACATGTGACCAATGCAGATTCTCTAATAAACTATACGTTTGCTTAGCAACAGACAGCTCTGTGCGGGTCATAAAACAGAGAGCTAATAGGCTATCTGTGTGTGAAGCAGTCATAATTCCCCTGCTTCTATTTAAACTAGCTCGTTGTTCATGGTCACGCAGCATTAAATCTCTCAGGACAGACTCTGTTAACCCATTTTCAGCATTTTGACCTGAGATCAGATTCTAAAAATGTCTTCTACATCCTGACAGTTTTCTGAAAAAGCTATGTTTCTATGTCAGTCAGACCTACAAGCTCGTAGCGCGCCACTCGGTGGCGCGCTATGAGCTTGTAGATCTGCTATTTTTCAATAGCTAAAGCATAACATAATGCTAACACCAAAAGGGGTTCCCGCCCAAAATGGGTTAACAGCAGAAACCTGTCGACACCGCTGTCCTAAACATATAGCCTGATGTTGTTAGTATAGGAATAAACGCAGAAGCACCTTGGAAGGATGTTGACTATATGAAAGGGGAAAAGCCAAACAGAGTTACTGTTTCTACACCAAAAAAATAGGTGGGGCCCCCCAGAGGAAAAAATTAAACTATTGGAAAAACATGATAATACGACTTTGTTGGGCCAATTGTGTTCGTACGGATGCTCGACAAAGCCGAATGGCGAATGCACCACGATGGATTTGAACCCAAGACCTCTGTGGTGGTGGACAGCTACTTTACCACTTCTCCACCCGAGAGGTTTTGGACATACAAGGCTTCCGCAATGTCATACTGTATAAGCATTCTTTAAAGGGGAAACACCATGTTACTGCTAGGCGAGCTGTTTTCTGTACATCGCTATCAAACTATCCTGTACAGAGTGTGAATGGGTTCATCTTTACAGCGTGGCGGGTTTTACAAAGTGAGCCTAATCTTATCTGTTGTTCAAGCAAAAGCGCTGTCTGTAAGCAGAGCTAAGAACACTGTAATCTCACTTAACACTTGCTACAGGTGGGAAGAAATCCAATAGACTTGAACAACCCCACGAGCACCTTCCCATCCAATGACATGCCTGCCCGAGTTTGAAACCCAGCTGGAAGTGTGCTTGTTTGTGTGTGTGTGTGTAGGGGGGTGGGGTACCACCCAATTACCACCAGAATACAACAACACATACATTCGGCACCTATAGTGTCAACAAAACTACCCACGTGACAGGCAACCTTCAACAAAGACACACCAATAACACAAGCCCATAGATCCTGTATACATCACAACAACTATAATAAACCCCTCTCCACACACCTTGCCTTGCAGGATTTTGTGCCTACCTCTCTCTGTGTGTCCGTCTGTGACGTGCATTTAAAAATCCACATGTGCCCCCGGTGCTGCCTGCCAGTGCCTGTGGAGGTGTTGCCCCAGCCTCTCACACGCGGGGCAGCTCGGAGAGCAGCCTATGTGGCTTATAATTCATGGAGCGACACATTGGAGAATGGCGCCGCCATAGTCCTGTCATTTAATACCATCGATTTACTAAACAAACTCAAAATAGGGTGGGGGAGGTTAAACAGTAACTCGGGTGCCATAAAATCTAAAAGCAAAAGGATCAGCCAGGGTGTGTTTTTGTATGTGTGTGTGTATGTATGTGTGTGCGTGCACTACAACTGAGAGTATAACCGAGGGCGGCAGGTAAGGGATTCAATGGGTCTGAGGTAATGTTTCACAAAACAATAGTGACATAGTAACGATTTGAGACATGTATTCCACTGGGCTGTACTGCAGGCTTTTAACACTAAGTACACAGATCAGTGAAGTGTTCTGCAAACACACCGAGGTGAAGATGCTGTTTTGAGTCTTTTTCAGGTTGCCTGAAAATAGAACCATGTTGGATAAACAGAAAATAAACAATAAGAGCATGTAGTCATTGCTATATAGGCTGAGGTCCGTGTTGCGTTTAGAAAAGACCACTAGGCGGCAATCATGACATTTCATTTACTGTACAAATTCACAGAATGCACATTACCATTGGTTCTCTTCTTACTGTACACCAGAGGTTCTCAAAGTGGGGTCCGGGGACCCCCAGGGGTCCTTGAGCGGGGTTTCCAGGAGATCCCAAG
This sequence comes from Electrona antarctica, assembly GCF_951216825.1. Lineage (NCBI taxonomy): Eukaryota > Metazoa > Chordata > Actinopteri > Myctophiformes > Myctophidae > Electrona > Electrona antarctica. The sequence continues at coordinate 30,955,982 of NC_136801.1, forward strand.
CAAAATAAGTTAATATAGCATCACAATCAGTTTAACCGGTTTAAACACATAATACAAATTACGTTGGCTATTTGAAAATAGTTGATCTACAAGATCACAATGTGCAAAAAAAAAAGAAAAAAAAATGTGATACATTAAATACAAATACATTAATTTGGGGGTCCTTGACATGAAAACATTTGAGAGCCACTGCTGTAAACACACACACACACACGCACGCACGCGCACACACACACACACACTCACTCACTCACTCACTCACTCACTCACTCACTCACTCACTCACTCACTCACTCACTCACTCACTCACTCACTCACTCACTCACAAATAATAATAATAATAATACATTTAATTTGTAATGCACTTTACATTTGAAGCAAATCTCAAAGTGCTACATACATCAAGAAAACAAAGCAGAATATTCAAAAGTAGAATAAAAACAGTTATTGCAGTTTGCGCCCGGAGTCTTTGGATTCCTTAAAAGCTCGTTGGGAGGGGGACATAGGAGAGGAGATAACTGAGGAGGTTTGGGATACAATTCTACATCGGGTACATGGGTCCTCTATTTGTGCGAGGCATGCTCTTATTCAATGTAAATTACTACACCGGTCCGTGTCTACTACACCAAGGCCAGGTTGTCTAGAATTTATAATGATGTGTCTCCTGAGTGTGATAGATGTCGGCAAGCTCCTGCAGACCTCATCCATACGTTCTGGCTCTGCCCTTCTCTACACAAATATTGGACAGATATCTTTAATTCCTTATCAACGATAGTCGGGCAAAGAGTGGAGCCCACACCTTTGGGGGCTCCGTTTGGTGTTTTCCCCTCGGTACCATCACTCTCTAAACCAGAGAGGGATGTTTTGGCTTTTGTCACTCTGTTAGCTACAGTTGGGTGCCACCGATATTGTCCCTTATCATTTGACCCATTTAGGCCTGACCTCAAAATTTTAAAAGATCCTTCTAAATCCTCCAGTTTTCTGAAATAAATATTTTCACTATTTTTCAATAGCTAAATTATAACAATGTTTAAAACACCAAAAGGGGTTCCCGCCCAAAATGGGTTAACTGTCCTTTTGCGCAGATCACGCAAACCTCAGCTCACTGGATTAGGGACACCTTGTACTGTGTAAAACTGGAGAAGATTAGACTCTCCTTAAATGGTTCTTCCGATAAGTTTGGGAGGATATGGGGTCCATTCTTTCAATTCATTCAGAATTTGCTTGAGGATGTGTGAGGTCTGCTGGACTTTTGATTTAAAAGTAGCCTACCGGTATACTGTGATTGGATTGCTGTGATGTAATGCGGATTATGGATGTATCGTGTATTTATGATTGTTTATAGGATGTTGTGTACTGTTTTGTCTGTTTTTGTCTGCCTTTTATTTTTCAACTTTCATTGATCCTGTATTTAAGGTTTGTTTGTCTTGTTTTCTGTTGTCCTTTTTCTTTGGGGTGAAAATTCAATGTGTTTATTCTTGTACTTTGTACTTGTGGGGTTTGTTAAGAGAAGCTGTTAATGCCACCATTTATTATTTTTCAACTCCAGTATTTCATTAATGCTTCTGTGAAAAAAACAATAAACAAAGTTATAATAAAAAAAAAACGGTTATTGCATTTCGATCAGTGGTCGCCTATACACAGCTTAAGGTTATAAAAAGCACACAGGGCATCTAAAGGTCCATCTATGCAAATACCTTGTTAAAAAGGAAAGTCTTTAGTCCCCTTTTAAAAGCGTCCACAGACTGTGGTGCTCTCAGGTGGTCGGGGAGGGCATTCCACAGCCGAGGAGCAGCTGAACAGAAGGCCCCATAGTGTGGAGATTAGTCTTTTTGCCTTTGAGTGAGTGAGAATTTCCATAGCGGAGGGAGCGGGTGGTTGGTTCAATGAGTTCCTTTAAATAGGAAGTGGCGTTTCTGTGGATGCACTGCCGGGTGAGGCGGCAGGCATTGTATTCTATCCTGAAGGAGACGGGAAGCCAGTGTATAGGCCTGTAGGGAATGGAGTATGGGTGTGTCTATGTGATATGTTTGTATTTCCTTCCCACACTCATCAGGATCCTAGCAGCACTGTTCTGGATGTATTGGAGCTTCTGGATGCTCTTGCTAGGGATCCCGATGAGAAGTGCGTTGCAGTAGTCAAGCCTTTAGGAGACAAAGGCGCGAACGGGTTTTTCGGCATCTCTGGCAGGGTGAGTGTGGGACGGAGTCTGGCTATGTTTCTGAGGTGAAAGAATGAGGTTTTGCACTCACTCACTCACTCACTCACTCACTCACTCACTCACTCACTCACTCACTCACTCACTCACTCACTCATACTCAGTCGCAGCATGTGAGGCACCTGACCCGCATGACCCTAACGAAGGTGAACATGTCGACGCAGTTCAGAGTGGTGAGGCTCAGAAACACCTCGTTGATGCCCGTCAGCTGGGCAGAGTATTCTTTGTTGTTGACATATTCTATGTAGTGCAGGCGGAACATGGCGTAGGGCAGGAAGCACACCACCATGACCAGCACAAACAGGGAGGACTTCACCTGCCTCCAGAACTCCTGGTCATTCCTCCAGTCCCTGACGTTCTTCCACACCTGAGAGTCATTAGAGAACAAACATTAGCCTTCACTGACGTCCATTTCATGTACAGCATGTATCTGCGGTGAGCAAGGAGAGAAAGAAAAGAAAAACAGAAACATGTCGAGGATGGGCAAACACGCACGCACGCATGCACACACACACACATATGCATGTATGTTTTCTATCTGTGGCAACACTAAATGGCCGCCAGTGATATATACAAATACAGTAGCAGCATGAGATTACACACTAAAGGCATTACCTTCACCTGCACCACCGTCTGCAAGGCCACCAGCACCAGAGTGGCCCCGATGATCAGCAGGCTCATAAAATAGTTGAACACCTTGGTGCCAATTTCCATTTCGATCCAGGTCTGAAAATGAAAACACTCTGAGTTGTCCTGGTGGAGTATGGCGTACTTGAAATAGAGGACGCACGGCACCGCGATGAGCACGATGAGCCACACGAGTACGCAGGCGATGGCCGTGTGACAGCTCCGGCCGATCGCCACCGGGGTCTTGCGGAAGTTCTGCAGGCGTGTGACGACGATGATGACGTAGAAGATGAAGGACATGTACATGTGGATGAAGATCATGCTGCTCACGATCTTGCACAAGGTGATTGTCAGGCACCACCGATGCACGGCATAATAGTATATCCTGAAATTATTATTTAAACAGGTTCAAAACTAACATGGTTACGAACAACACATGCAGCAGTTGACAATTTTTTTTTAAATAGTGTAAAATAGTATAATATTGCAAATAGTCTCTATGCTAAATTCCCCCGCCCCCAAGTGATAAACTCAGATATAGGTTCAGATCCTCATTACCTGAAAGGCACGGTAAGTAAGAAGATGAAGTGAGCAAAGACGAGGTTGATAACGGCGAGGATGGTGGCGGAACCCTTCCGAGAGCTGATAGTGTAGATCATCTGCCACATCTGGCTCAGCCCTGTGAAAAAAATCTAATGTTCAGTTAAGAAACATATTTTCATTCCTGTCAGCGTTAACGGAAGTAGGCCTACTAGTACGACTACACAAACGTTGCACCTATTAGTGAGAGAGCCAATGCTGGAAGTTGTTTTCCTGGAAATAAATTAACCAAACACTTAATGTCCCTGTAAACTATAAAGTTAAATCAATAATACAGTAATGGTCTCATTGGTCTGGACCTCTTATAAGACATCACATTCAGTATCAGTAGCACTATCAGTTAAAGCTTTATTCATAGGAAAATACAGGACCCTTAAATTATCAGGATTTGATTGATTCTGATTCAATTCCTTCATTTGTATGGGTAGGCGGTATAGAGTGTCGCAGTCCCGCCCCCTTTCATGACAACGCCAGGCCCAGGAAATGATTCCCAATGCATTTTTCCCATAGACATTTCAATATTTCAATATTTATTTAAAGTCGGTTACGCCGCGGACAAAGCCAACTCGAGTCGTGACAACTCATGACAACGAACACAATATTTTGGATTTTTTTCTTCTTTCTAATTATTTGTTCGGCCCAAAAAATTGTGTTTGTTGTCATGATTTGTCACGACAAGAGTTGGCTTTGTCCGCGGCGTAACCGTCTTTAAATAAATACTTTTTGAAATGTCTATGAGGAAAATGAACGGAGAATCATTTCCTGGGCCCTGGTAGGGGGCGGGACTGCGACACCCTGAATTTTTTATCTGGTTCCTACCTGGAACTTAAAGGACCACTTTTCAACATCTCTTCATATAATTGGTCCTCACTAATGTTCATGATAAAACACCACCATTTCTTCCTACTCAGTCTGTGTCTCATAGGAGGGCTATGGGCAGTTCGGACACCCGTCCACCAGTGACATCATCATTAGGCAGATTTTTTTTAAAACAATATTTGTTTTAAAATATATTTAGATTTTTATTATCGTGAGAACGATGGCTTCAACTTTTGCATTGCACCTTTTCAGGAAAAGAAAGCCTGCCGTTTCTATTAGCTTGGATTCCCCGTCGATGGTGTCACTGGTGGACGGGTTTCTGACCTGCCCACAGCCCTCCTATGAGACACAGACTGAGTAGGAAAAAATGGTGGTATTTTATCATGAACATTAGTTAGGACCAATTATAGGAAGAGAAGTTGAAAAGTGGTGAAGTGGTCCTTTAATGTGGACACCCGACCTACCTATGACGCCGATGCTCAGAACCACACAGTTAACGGCCAGGATGACCCGGTGGTTCTCAACGGGGTTCAACTCGTGCTGAGTTGTCGAGATGTTGCTCATGTTGAGGCAGTTCTGGGTCGTGGTCGCAGCCATGTCTGTGTGCAGGGTTAGAGAGGCAGGGGCTGAAATCCTGTAAGAGGGCACTTTTGGACAAATTATAGCGAAAATAGCTGATCTACAAGCTCTCAACGCGGCGCGCTCCGACGCGTTGCGAGCTTGTAGATCAGCTATTTTCTGGGCGCAACCCAGCACTCTTTGGGCAGTATTATGCATGTCTTAAGTACCAGGTCTTATTACTTAACTTAAGACCTGGAGGCGTGATCAATGCCATTTGGCTATTCTGGGTGGCAAAACAGCATTGACCACGCCTCCAGGTCTTAAGTTAAGTCATAAGACCTGGTACTTAAGTCACGCATAATACTGCCCTTCATCTCCTGGAGATGCAGGTTACGACATGGATTTCTAAACAAATTTGTTCAACGCAGAATTCTGCGTTCCAAGTTCAGGATAGACTTCGGAAAAAAAGGCAATTCTCCTGAATGCTCGGAAAGGAGAGGAGGGGCATTTGCATTACTTTCACCATAGTAAATGCTGCGTTCGTGGTCGGGAAAGGGCAGTTACAGACGGGTAAAAGGGCAGGGGCTGAAGCCCTCTTTGATGTCTATATGTGACCAGGTCTAGCAAAATGGTCCTCATCTCGCCTATAATGAAAAGGCAGAAAATCTAAAATAAACTTGATTTTTTTTTTTTGTGATTTTCAATTTTTTTTCATATTAACACAGTTTGAATGTTGAAGAAGGTTTTCATTCCAACAGATTATTGATTTGGGCAAATTAAATGTATACATTTATAAGTCAAAGTAGGCTAGCCAGCTCTAGGTGTTGAAATGTTGTGAACATTCAAAGGGGATTTTCTCAGCTTTGGGTAAAACGGCACAATCATTTTAAAATGGTCATATCTCATTCAAATATTTTCCATTTCATTGAATGATACATCATATGAAAGCTTACATTCTGTACTTTAATAATCTGTAAAAAACTGAAAAATTACTCTGGTCGAGATGAGGGCCTATTTGCCAGACCCGGTCACATATGTGTGCACGTCCCTGTCTGTGTGATGATGCGTAGCCTGGCCAGTCGGGCAGGCAAACTGGGAATGAACATGTAGATGGAAAGGAAGATAGTGAGAGAGTAAGAGCGGGAAAAGAAAGAAAGAAATGGTTGAAAATAACAACGATATGTCAGCATGTGTAAATGTACGCATATATCCTTTCCCGTATTTTATCCTCCATCCTCTGTATTAAAAAGAGCCATTTTGAAAATCCGCCGTGTGTGTGTGTGTGTGTGTGCGTGTGTGCGTGTTACTAGTTTTCCAAAACAGGTTATACAAAGACACATTATACAGACCAATTCACAGATTCAAAGAAAACTGGAGTAGCCTATTACACAGTTTCTGTAATGTTGGAGAATGTTATTCTAATTCTTTCTAGATGCTGTTCACAGTTCATTCCCTGAGATAATGAGGATTTTGCTGTAAACCATTGGTTCTCAAAGTGGCCTCTGCAAGGTTCCTTGAGGCTGTTTCCAAATGGACCTTTACAGGTCTGTCTCATTTGTACATTCTCATGACTTATGGGGGTCCTTGAAATACATAAATACAAGTTTGAGAACCAATTTACAATTTAGGCACAGCAGGCGCTCTTATCCAGAGCGAATAAGCAAGGTAAACACATCTAATGCAGACAGACAGTGTAGTGCCTCGATCGGTAAACTAGGATCACAGGTAAACCAAGAACCTAGCATTCACTCTAAACAATATCAACATCATAATCTGTAAATTGAAACTATAAAGCATTCCAGGTCTAAATAGCATTTCAACTACTGCTGTAAACATACCTTTTTGTTGAAGGAACACCGTGAAGTTGCTGGGTGCCAACCAAAGACGCACGTATGCCACTACACATATCTTACAGTCAGAAAACAGGAAAGTTGCAGCTTCCACAATGCATTGCGTTTGAGCGGATGTCATATAAGGATGCGTGTGTATCAATGTGTTTTCTGTATGTCAACAACCTACTGTACGATGAGTGTTCCTTTTTTTACCTAGCTTATTGCATGAGTTTGTTTCACAACAGGATAATATACACAGCTTTGGTTGAGACTGAAGACCACAGAGCTGGGCGGTGCTTCCTCCTTCTTGTAAAGTGTCTCCACACCAGGGAAATGAACGTTGACGGTAACCCATTCTGACCCGAGATCAGATTCTAAAAATGTCTTCTACATCCTGACAGTTTTCTGAAAAAGCTATGTTTCTATGTCAGTCGTTCTTTCGATTTTTCAAAAATAGCAGACCTACAAGCTCGTAGCGCGCCACTCGGTGGCGCGCTATGAGCTTGTAGGTCTGCTAGACCCGAGATCAGATTCTAAAAATGTCCTCTACATCCTGACAGTTTTCTGAAAAAGCCATGTTTCTATGTCAGTCGTTCTTTCGATTTTTCAAAAATAGCAGACCTACAAGCTCGTAGCGCGCCACTCGGTGGCGCGCTACGAGCTTGTATATCTGCTATTTTTCAATAGCTAAAGCATAACATAATGCTAACACCAAGAGGGGTTCCCAGTTCCCACCCAAAATGGGTTAACCAACAGAAAGGCTTGTGAGATCAATATTCACTAGGGGGTTCTCTGGAGCCAGTTGCACCGCTGTTAAGTTCATGCGCATTTGTAGCATATGGGTCGCGAAATTTCCTATTTTGTTTATAATTATTTCAAAAGACATTTCAAAACAAAAGGACTTGCACATGCGCACGCACGCACGCACGCACGCACGCACACACACACACACACACACACACAATTACAATTTAGGCATTTAGCAGACTCTCTTAATCCAGAGCGATTTACATTAGGCATTAGGAAATTTCCTATTTTGTTTATAATTATTTTATTTCAAAAGACCTTTCAAAACAAAAGGACTTGCACATGCGCACGCACGCACGCACGCACGCACACACACACACACACACACACACACACACACACACACACATACATACACACACACACACACACACACACACACACACACACACACACACACACACACACACACAAATTTGGTGTCTCCCCAGGACCCAAAATAGCAGATCTCCAAGCTGTACGTGTAAACGTGCTGTACGTGCTAACTGTGCTCCCTAGCTGCTGTGCTCATGGATCAGTTCACCACAGACAGTGAAAGAGGATGTGGTGTTAATGTTGAAAAGTCCAGGGTAGACCGTACGTTGCTCATTACTTTGTTGTTTAAGGTTGTCATGGCTACGATGGGCTCAAAAACTAAGAGGAACTAAAGTGGTGAAAGACTTACACACCACAATGTTTTTTAAGGATGACTTCTTAGAGTCGACAGAGACTAGAACAAATATTTTGTTTATTTATTTTTTACGTACTCAACCACGTGCTAAAGTGCTCAAAGTGAATAAGTGATAGTGTCACGGTCCGCTTCTTTGCCCTTGGATTTGTGTTTATTAGTTTTTTAACCCCACCCCCTTTTCCCCTCACTGTAGGCATATATGTTTTCTTCCCCCTTTTTACCTCCTTTTATGATTTCCTGTTTTGTTTTGTTATATAGAAGTGTATGTACGTCTCTAAATGTTCTGATGAATTGAAAATGGTGGACCCTAACAAGTGAAATGCTTTATGGTGTCGTCCACAGTTAACAGTTTTTGTATTGAGTTGTGCTTGAAATGTACATTCGGGATACATACTGTACAATAAATACTTCAATCAATCAAACTATTATTCTTTAATTTTCCTAGCTCTACAGTTAGCTCATAACATTAGCCGCTGTTGTCAGCCGCTCCTCTCCGCGTTGCAGTGACTTTGCAGTAGGGGGTCAGACTCCCATTGGCTTAGGGGTTCATGACTTAACCTGATGCCCGGCCACAAAACGGCCTGGCCAATCAGCAGCAGCTAGAGGCTGGATAGCTGCTGCTGATTGGCCAGGCCGTTTGGTGGCCGGAGCATCAAGTCTGCCTGAGAGTTCCCAGATGGGAGCAGGAGGGGGGAACCCAGTGTACTCTCTGCTGCCCCATCTGGCGGAGTCAGGTTAATCATGACTAGGTCGCTAATAAAAACAGACCTGTTGTATGTCAGGTTTCACCTGCCAAAAAAATCTAATACTTTTTTAATACTTCAACTAACATGCACAAGGAGAGAATAAGTTAGTGTTTGTGTGTCAGTACTAGTAAGTTCAGTAGTGTGGGACACAATGTACTGTACATACATACGGACAATTTGTTGGCTGGGATTGTTTCAAGCTGGCTGACCACCAGAGTCCCGACAAATATCTCTAAAACTATCAAATATCCTGGTTTTTAGTGGAAAGTATAGCCACAAACAATACAAATCACTACAGAGCAAAATCATTTATTGAACCAACAAATTCAGCTCATCAACAACGTTCTGAATAGACAACAATTTTCAAGGACAAACCCATACAAACATGTATTTGTTGCTCTCTGGAATAAACCTTGTAGCCTATCTATATTTCAAGTTTGTATGTTTTTTTTCATAAATGAATGCCCTACTTTGACACAAAAGTAGAAAAAAATAGCAACTTTTTATTTTGTCATCTTTAAAGTGAAAGTGGTTTAAGTGTGTCTGTCCGTTTTTCTTTTATAAATATTGAACAGTGCAAAGTATTAACAAGAGCTTGTGACTAAATACATTAGATCCCATTGGAAGGAACACAGTTTTGTTTTTGAGTGGTGCAACCACTCCAAGGAACAGCAATGTCCGTGTTAACCTACCTTCATGTGTCCGTTCACCTACCTACGTATGTGACTATGAGCACCAGTACCAATGAGTACCAAAAGTGGCGCTGTTGTGCCAGAAACAGAGAGAGAGAGATAGTGCTGCACTGTTGCCTGCTAATGAGAGACAGAGAGAGAGAGAGAGAGAGAGAGGGGGTAGTTGCACCACTCAGTTCACACGGGTGTGATTTTTCCTTTTCTAAACAGTTTTGGACATACAAGGTTTCAGGCCGGCAGCGACGTTAGCATTATAAAACACATCCCTTTTTCTAGCTTAAATTCTGACCTGAGATTAGATTCTAAAAATGTCTTCTACATCCTGACAGTTTTCTGAAAAAGCTGTTTCTGTGTCAGTCGTTCTTCGATTAAAAAAAAATAGCAGACCTACAAGCTCGTAGCGCGCCACTCGGTGGCGCGCTATGAGCTTGTAGATCTGCTATTTTTCAATAGCTAAAGCATAACATGATGCTAACACCAAAAGGGGTTCCCGCCCAAAATGGGTTAAGAAGATTAAACTTTTTGGCAGCTACTACACCACCCTCTGACATGTATTGTGACTTACTAAAACCACCTTTTCTTTGGTGAATGTTTAGCACTCTTCGACTATGGGATAAAATATACGGTTAAATATTCAAGTATTTACCGTCTATATGCACACACATACTTCATCCTAAAAACCCTTTCATACTGTAAATGAGTCAGATGACATTCAAATGGTTAAATAAATACTGTTGTTTGACACGCGTACACTACACATGCACACACACGCACACACGCACGCATGCACGCACGCACTATTGTCGAGACTTTTCCAACAGGGATTTCAACGGTTAGCTGGGTTATGGGTAGCCGTTTATAAAAATGAAAATAAAAACTTCTGCTATTGGCTTATTGGTTAATTTGCATAATAATAAATACACATTTCACAAAAGAGGACGATGACAAATGTGCATGTATACAACAGTAGCAGGAGCAGCATGATAAACCAGTGATTCTCAAACGTTTCATGTCAAGGAAACCCCCATATTAAAGGACCACTTCACCACTTTTCAACCTATCTTCATATACTAGTCCTCACTAATAAACATAATAAAATGGCTACCATTTTTTTCTACTCGGTCTGTGTCTCATAGGAGGACTGTGGGCAGTTCAGAAACCCGTCCACCAGTGACATCATCGATGGGGAATCCAAGCTATTAGAAACTGCAGGCTTTCTAGTACTGAAAAGTTGCAATGCGAAAATGGAAGCCATCGTTGATGATAATAAAAATCTAAACATTTTTGTAAAAATACATTGTTTAAAAATAATCTGCCTAACGATGATGTCACTGGTTTCTGAACTGCACACAGTCCTGCTATGAGAAGCAGACTGAGTAGAAAAAAATGTTGCCATTTTATCATGTTTATTAGTGAGGACCAATTATATGAAGATGGGTTGAAAAGTGGTGAAGTGGTCCTTTAAGTGAATATGTATTTGGCCACGGACTCTATGGTTGTGTAAAATGTTTCAAAAATATAAAATATAACAACCGATGTATATAGATTCATTCACAGAGTATGTGTATTTATTATTAAAAAATAAATAAATTCATATTTCTAAATTAACCAAATAATGTCAGTTTAAAACTATCCGTCAGTGATATCCCTAGTCTGTAATATCTGTCCAAATCACTGTATTCTTAGGCCCCGTTTAGACTGCAGTCACATCCAGTCACATCTAATTAAAATCTGATTTATTTCTCAAATCTGATCTTTTGTCCCAACCGTTCAGTCACACTGCATTTGCAAGTGACCAGATCGGATCTGTCACTGATCTGTGTTCAGACTGGTAGCCAAATCCAGCCTGAATCAGATCTGTGCCACATCCAGATTGGATGGTTTAAATAAGGTTTAAATAAGTTTGAACACAAACAAGTCACATCCGTCCGATTTAGATAAAGTTACTGCATTCAGACTGAGACGGATCGCCTGAAATCAGCTTTGAAACCACCTCTGAATGTGTCTCAAGTCGCATTTGTAAAAATCAGATTCCATGTCACTTGTTTGAGTCTTTAGACTTATTTAAACAAATCAGATTCAATTGTTTTTGGATGTGGCACAAATCTGATTCAGGCTGGATTTGGCTGCCAGTAAATGGGGCCTTATACTTGTATACACTGAACCTGGAGATACGCCTTATCTGTATTTGTATGGCAAATTACAAATAAAACTACATCATACACACACACACACACTGTACACACGCACGCACACACACACACACACACCCACGCGCACACACACACACGCACACGCACACAGAGAGCAGGCTCAGCGGTAGTGCATCTTGCGTGTGTTCCACAGAGTGAGTCTGCAGGAGGTGAGGACGTGTGTGAGCAGGCTCAGCACCATCAGGAAGATCGTCATGGACATCACTATCACATAGTGACTGATGCTGGAGAAGAGACAACACACATATATACACACATTAAGCTCCGTGTGTGTGTGTGTGTGTGTGTGTGTGTGTGTGTGTGTGTGTGTGTGTGTGTGTGTGTGTGTGTGTGTGTGTGTGTGTGTGTGTGTTGTATTACTATACTTGATGTACAAATGTCCCCACAAGTATAGTAGTAGTAGTATTTGAGAAATAGACATGTGAGGTCAACTTTCATGGTTCTCACAAGATTAGATTTGGATCTGTACACAGTACACACCAGGGGCGTTTATTTCATGAGAATATGTGATTATAACGAGGCCATTAAGCAACATATTTATGTTTCTCAGTGAGGTAGATTTTTCTGGGGCAATAAAAACGTCAACCTGTATGAATGGAGGCAATAATCGTGACACATTTTCGGATGGTTTATTTGCGTCGCTCCTGTTGTGTAATGACATTAAGATTTACAATTACGGTAGGAAAATATTCAGGTTTGGGCGTGAATATTTAAGAAGAATAAGAATAAGATACATGGGAAGCGTTCAAGGGTTGTGTCCATTAGAAAGACTATAAATTGGAGAGTGCTTCCGGGTCGTAAGATGGAGTAGACGCGCTTTGCCACGCCGAAGCTCCCAAACTTTTCTAAATTACTATATAAGCCTCATTTTTATACACTCAGACTGTCCAGACTGCATTGATTTGTTTCCTTACATATTTGCGTTTTTGTTTCTGGCTGAACGAGCCAAAATGTCTACAAGAAGTAAGGATAGGAAGGAAGACTCTGTAGCTGCCACCGAAATGGCTACTGTTGCTAAGCTAATCGAGGAGATGAAAGCTTCCCTTACTCTCGAGTTCAGAACCGGCTTTTCCTCGCTTGAGTCCAAACTCGACAACCTTCAGATAACCGTTGCTGACCAGGGTCAGCGTCTGACCTCATTGGAAGACGGCTTAAACCATTATAGCGACAAGCTGGAGGAGGTTGAAGCCAGATGTGCGGCAATGGAGGAGAGCTATACTAAGCTAAAGTCCAAAATGATAGATTTGTCCTCGCGTAGCCGTAGAAATAACATAAGAATTATTGGGCTCGATGAATCGATCCAAAGTGACCAGCCCACTGACTTCTTTGCGGAGGTTCTGGTGGAAATTTTGGGCAAAGACGTCCTTCCTACACCGCCTGAATTGGATCGCTGTCACCGAGCGCTGACCGCTAAGCCAACCCGCGGATCCAGGCCTAGAGCAGTGATTGCCCGTCTACACCGCTACAGAATAAAAGAGGCTATAATCCGGGAGGCTCGTAAGAAGAGAGGACATCTGTCCTACAAAGGCAAACCAGTCCTTATCTTCGAGGATTACCCCCCTGAGGTCATGGAACAACGTTTTTCCTATCGAGATGCCATGGGCGCTTTGTACCAGCAAGGATTCAGGCCCTCGCTCCTCTACCCGTCGCGGCTTTTTATCCAGACCAAGGACGGCAAAAGAAAGCTTCTTGCATCACCTAAGGACGCTGCGGACTTCTTGAAGGCCTACTACAAAGACACCGCAGCCTCGGTGTCGCCGGCGAGGGTGTCGCCGGCGAGGGAGGTCGAGGCGGACGTCGAGGCGGACGCCGAGGCGGACACCGTGGCCGACGCTGAATGATGGTAGTATCCTTACTGTGGTTAGCTTATTGCTAACGCTCGAACGTCATGTCTACCTCTTCGTTTAATTAAAGATTTCGGTTCATATGTGCGAGACTGTGAAGCTGGGTTATACCCGAACACTTAGGTATCTAATTTTGTTTATATGCCCCTTTTTTAATTTATGATGACTCCGGTTTTTGCATCTGTTTTCATACTAGTAGGCGAGGCGCTGCCTCTCGTTTTTCCTTTATTTTTATTTTCTTTGAAAGGGGGACAAAAAAACTTCACATGTTCTGTGCTTTGGGCGATACTGTAAGGTTTTATTAATCTCTAGATGACTATGCGTGGTTTTGTTGAATACCGAGACGTTTTTGTTCATGTTTTATGTAACTGGGGGGGTTTAGTTTTTATTAATAGCCATGTTGTTAGCCGCTCTGGCTAGCTGCGTGACGTCATCGCCCGGTCGCGTCGTTACCAACCATTGAACTCTGAACTCTGAACTCACTATGCTGACGGACGAACTGTTGTTTAGCGCCCCTTGTGGCCTGGCAGAGTAATCGCACCCCCCTTTTTTCTTATTATTTCTTTTTTCTGGATGTGGTGCCTCCCTGGGCTGGGAGGAGGTATTGCCCATACAGACCTGTGATTTTTGGACAGGACTTTTTTGGTGGATTTGATGCTTACTTGATCTTTCTGTTTACATTCAATTGAATATAACATTGTGTGCAGTGTGGATGTGTTTGTGTGTGCGTTTATTTGTGTAACATGTGCGTGCATGTATGTATGTATGCGTGTGTGTGTATGCATGTATCTATGTGTATGTATATTTTTCATTATTATTCTCACTCTTCTTGAAATAATTGTGCAATGCGGGCATGTGTGTGTGTATGCATATGCGTGTGTGCGTATGTGTATGCACATGCACAGATATATATATATATGTATATTTTTTTTTTTTTCTCATAAATGTGCGGTATGGGCGTGTGCATGTGCATGCACATGTACAAAAATATATTTTTACAATCTTTTTTTTTCTTTCTTTAGATGTACGCTGTGGATATGTGTGTGCGTATGCGTGTGTGCATGTGTGCGTGTGGGTACATATATATATTATTTTTACTTTGATACATTTCTTTTGACTATTTTGCTTATCTATTTGAGGTACCTAATAATATGGGAGTGGGGCTGTTGAGAAGTGTTAATCTACATTTGGTGGATTTTTGAGGGTTTTAAGTTGGATGATTAGTCCCTGTATTTTTGGGGAAAGGCCCCCCACTCGTGTTTTTTTGTCTGTTTTTTGTATGTATCTGTCTTATAGCTCAGGACACACATGTTTGTTATTAGATATGAGTAGGGATAGTGTGCCTATAGGCCCTTCTAGGTCTATTCTGCCTAAGTATCAGTCCATGTTCGATGACCATGGTTAATTCCGACAGTTTCAAGCTTTGCTCTTGGAACATTCGGGGCCTTCAAAAGGCGGCCAAGAGGAAGGCAGTTTTGTCATTTTTGAAGAAGGAGAATGTTTCTGTTGCTTTTTTACAAGAGACCCATATGGAGGCCAGGGATAATGTTAGACTTCAAACAAATTGGGTAGGGCAGGTTTTTGCTACAGCTTACTCCTCATTTAGTAGGGGTGTGGCCATTCTGGTCAATAAGAATATTGCATTTAGGCCTCTTAAGTCTGTTATAGACAGCCAGGGCCGATATGTAATTGTTAAGGGGGTTCTTCAAGGTAAAGATGTGACATTCATGAATGTGTATTGTCCTCCTGGCTACTCTGCTGATTTTTTATCTAAGATCTTTGCTGACTTTTCTGAGCTAGCTTCTGAGGATGCCTTTGTGGGCGGAGATTTCAACTGTCACCTTACCCCGTCTTTAGACAAACACCCACCTAGTTTAGCCTCCCCCTCGAGGCAAGCCAAGATGCTCTCCTCTCTATGTTCAGATATTGGATTCTCTGATGTTTGGAGAGCCCTATGCCCCTCTGATTTAAAGTTTACTTTTTTCAGTGCCCCCCATAAATGTTACACTAGACTTGATTATTTCTTTATTCCTTCCTCCAAGCTATTTTTGGTCTCATCTTGTACCATGGGAAGTATTGTTTTGTCAGATCATGCCCCTGTATATCTGGTTTATTCACTTTCTGAGGAGAGAGCACGATCAAGACGCTGGAGACTTAATTCATCCCTTCTCAAAGATGATAGATTTGTTTCATACTTCACTTCAGAATTCAAAATGTTTTACTCAATTAACTCATCATCTACAGATGATCCTTCTCTCCTTTGGGAGACATGCAAAGCCTACTCTCGTGGACTAATTATGTCTTATGTTGCTTCCAAAAGGCGTAAAAAGGAAGAACAACGCAAACTCCTTGAATCCAAACTGGCTGACCTTGAAAGCAAACACATCTTGACCCCAAGCTCAAATCTGCTTAAGGAATTGACGGCTACTCGTGCTGCCTTGAATACTTTGTTGATTCAAGACTCAGAGTACTCCCTTAAATTTGCTAGACAGAGAATGTATGAGTTCGGGGATAAGCCCGGCAGATGTCTAGCTAATCTGGCTAAAAAAAGAGCTGACTCTCAAATTATAGCCTCAGTTGTGGATTCCAATAATGTCAGATCTTTTGATACTAAAACTATTAACAAGGAGTTTGCCTCATTTTATTCTAATCTCTATAAAACAGAACAGCTGGATGATGGTGCTCTCTCCGATATGTATTCTTTTCTTGAAGACTTGCATCTTCCTATGGTCACGACTGCTCAGAATGTACTACTAGATGCCCCAATCACAAAGGAGGAGGCATTTGAAGCCTTGAAATGTATGCCATCTGGGAAAGCCCCGGGGCCGGACGGGTTTGGTTGTGAATTTTATAAGGAGTTCAGTAATATTCTATTAGATCCCTTTTTGGCAATGTTGAATCATGCTTCTGAGACCTGGATCTTGCCTCAGTCCTTGCGGGAGGCTAATATTTCACTTCTTCTCAAAAAAGGAAAATGTCCCGAAAAGTGCGCCTCCTACAGGCCTATAGCCTTACTTAATTCTGACCAAAAATTGCTTTCCAAAATTTTGGCCATGCGTCTGGAAAAAGTGCTCCCTTTCATCATTAAAGAAGAGCAGACAGGCTTCATCAAGGGGCGAAACTCCTGTGACAATATGAGAAGGCTTTTAAATGTTATCCAACTATCTCAGGGCGTCGACCACCCCGTTATGGTGCTGTCTCTCGACGCGGAGAAGGCGTTCGATCGCGTAGAATGGCCCTATCTGTTTGAAACGTTTGAGGAATTCGGCCTGGGTGGTAGATTTACCAAGTGGGTCAAAATTCTTTACGAGTCCCGAACGGCAGCAGTTTTGACTAATGGACTTAGGTCCGAAAACTTCTCTATTCAACGGGGTAATCCCCAAGGAGATCCGCTCAGCCCGTTGCTCTTCGCAATCGCTATTGAACCGCTTGCCGAGGCAATCAGACAGTCTGCTCTGATCTCTGGTGTTCGAATCGGTGAAAGGGAGCACAAAATCACACTCTATGCAGACGACGTGTTAATTTTTATTTCCAGACCTCATTCCTCTATTCCCTGTCTAACTCAAATGATCTCTAGGTTTGGCGCCTTTTCGGGGTACAAAATTAATTTCACTAAGTCTGAAGCCATGCCACTTGGTTCTCTAACATCTATCCCAGACCTGTCCGAACCCTTCCCTTTTAAATGGTCACCTGCTGGTTTCGTTTATTTGGGAGTGACTATAACACCTGCTTATGATACACTGTTCAAGGCCAACTTCCCTCCTCTTTTAGATATTATAAAAGCAGATTTGGAACGTTGGGCCCCCTTACCCCTCTCTTGGCTAGGTAGGATAGCTCTTATAAAAATGAATATTCTCCCCAGAATACTTTATCCATTGCAAATGATTCCTGTATTGTTGACAAACAAGGTTATCAAGGTACTAGAAGGCTGGTTAAGTACTTTCATCTGGAGTGGGAGGAAGCCTCGGCTGAAATTGGCCAAGCTGCAAATGGATAGCGCAGATGGTGGTCTAGATCTGCCCAATATAAGGCATTACCAACTGGCCGCGCACCTCAGGGTGCTTACGAATTGGCTTAAATCGGATCCTTCCTCGATTTGGCTTGATATTGAATCTTCACAGTCCAAGTGCCCTCTTTGGAATCTATTATTCATAAAGGACCTTAAGTCTATTAGGAAATGTTGTTCTAACCCCATCACGCTATGTTCAGTCAAAGCCTGGAGGTCTGTGCGTACTATTGAAGGCCGTGCTAAATTGACATCTCCCCTTACTCCAGTGGTAGGCAACCCCGACTTTAGGCCGGGACATTCGGATGTAGGCTTTAGGACCTGGCATGAGAAGGGCATTACCAAACTTGGAGACCTGTTTGATGGCCAGACCTTGATGTCTTTCACACAATTGCAGCAGCGTCATGGGTTGCTAAAATCTGAATTCTTTAGGTATTTACAAATTAGACATTTTATTACTGAGGACACTTCACTTGTAACCAATAGTTCCGCTTCACAGGTAGAACGAGCCCTCTCTTTGCAATTTTCCAAGAAACAAATTTCAATTTTCTGTGACGTATTGAATTCCTACTCATCTATATCCTCTCAGGTTACTAAGCAGTCCTGGGAAAAAGACCTGGACGTCTCTATTCATGATGAGGACTGGGCAGATATGTGGGCCTATGCAAAACAGATTTCAGTTTGTAACCGAACTAAATCCATCCAGTTCAGGATATTACATCGTATACATATAACTCCTGCTCTCAAGAATAAAATGGATGTCAGTGCGTCCCCATTTTGCTTTAAATGCAAGACAGAGATTGGTAATTATGTTCACTGTCTTTGGTCCTGTGTGAAGCTTCAGAACTATTGGTATGACATTGTATCAGAACTCTCTGTTATTTTTGGTGTCCCGATCGATTTAAACCCGTTGTGTCTTTTACTTGGTCTCCCGGATGATCATGTTATTGATGTCAAACATAAGAGGTTGTTCAACTTATTGACGTTTGCTGCTAGGAAAAATATTCTTTTGTTTTGGATCAAGGATGTTGCTCCATCAAAGAAATCATGGCATAACATTATAATGGACTGTATTCCTTGTGAATACATTACATGCATGGTGCATTCTAAATTGGACACTTTCTACAAAATTTGGGACCCTTATTTAGATCATATTGGACCAACATTGTCTGCCACAATACTTGGAGGTTTTCCGTGCCAGCCTTAGATATCTTATATGCCAGCATTCTTCCCTGGTGTGTGCTCTGCTTTGGGGTGGGGGCTGGTCTGCCCTTTGGGTATGGGGGGGGTGGTCGCCCGGGCAGGGGTCTCGATGCATTGCGTCGGGGCCGCTTCTTGGGGCGGTGGCCCTGCCGCCTGGAGGGGGGGGCGGTTGCCGCCTTTGAGTGGAGTATGCATGGGTCTGCTCTTGTTGTGATGTTTTGTGCCTATGATAGCTGTATTGTCTGCCTTTTTAACATGTATTTGTATGCTGTATGGATGTATTTACTGAATGGGAGTCTATCGAAACTCAGAGTCGTTGTGGTTCATTGTCCTTGCCATGTCTTTGTATGTTCAATCTTTTTATTTATAGTGATGTTGTGCCTGAGCTGTTTTTTTTGTTTTTTTTGTTTTTGTTTGTTATTATGTTCTTGTTGTGTAATGTCTGTTTGTTGTCTGTAATGTTGTGTAATGTCTGTTTGTAAAATCCAATAAATATACTTTATAAAAAAAAAAAAAAAAAAAAAAAAAAAAAGAAAGACTATAAATTATTGTGTGTGTGTGTGTGTGTGTGTGTGTGTGTGTGCATGTTAATAGGCACACATTAATGAACAATGAGATGTGCATTAGCTTACCTAGTGCCAATGTCCAGCCAGCTTCCATAATCTTGAACTAGGAAGAAAAAGTGCTGCATAGGAGAAGAGAGAATCAAAAACATTGTTTCCCCCACTCAATGCAAACATACAGGGACAACAACAGGGACTCAAAATCCTCAAAATATATATATTTTTATCATTATTTCAAAAACCTAAAATGACAAACTTTTGGCCAAATAGCCAATGTATATGGTGTGAGCTTGTAGCTATTTTCACTATTTAATGGTTAATTCATCATGTGTCTTGGTAAGCTGAAAGTTTGGGAAATCATGAAACTCTTTTATATTATACTGATGTAAGATATGTACTGTATACTGTATCTTACCAAAGCCATCAGGTCCGAGATGACTAAGACAATCAGGAACAAACTAGAAAACACAGAGAGAGAGAGAGAGAGAGAGAGAGAAAGACAGAGAGAAGAACATTAGAAGTGACTGAGACACATTTAACTTCGATATCAAGAGTTCACAAACATTGAATCACAGACGCAGAACAGAAAACAAAACATAAACAATCCTGATCCACCAATAATATTCTGGACCAAATGATTGATCATAAAAAACATCAGATTTAAGCGCAATCGCAATACATGCTAACTTTTTATTTTATTTTTGGAAAGAGAGGTGATAACTACATTTTGACGTCAATCAGAATTTCTGATGGGCTTTTTTGGACGCTCCTAGCCTCCTACTCAAATCCACTTCCCTTGGACTCTCTCCCTCTAGCCTCCATCAGCACAGCATATTCATAAAGTTATTAAATGAAGACAAGCAACAAAATTACTGATAGATGAACAGTCTATAAACCTAGGGCACCCTCTCTTTAGGCGTTCCAACCACAAATGTTTATGGATAGAATAGTTAATAGAACTGGTTGGAATAACGTGTTCCTTCCACGCGCTACGTCCAACCAGGGAAACTCCCCCCTGTCAGGTGTAAAGGAGCAACTTGGACAGGCATGAAGGAAGCATGAGTTCAAGTCTGTTGCTCTCCCCATGTCCCCCATATATGGGGACTAGGTTGGCGGAGGGTGTGTAGAGCCCAGGATCACATTAGATAATTGACACAGGGGTGAAAAATAGGTTACAAAATCGTGGGATAAAAATTATAATAAAAACAAAAAAAGAATAGTTAATAGTTAAAAAGAAAAAAGAAAAGATGTGAGGTGGCTCCAAAGTGGTTGAAAGTGTGGAGAGTGGCATTACCTTCTGGAAGAGAGCTGTGTTGCCACCTGAATGGTTTCAAATGTACACATCACTATTATGAATGGAATGAGGACCTGCAGGGACAAAAGGACATTTAACTACTATATTTACTAAAACGTACTGTATGTGGTTGTAGTGAGCAGTCACTTTTACTAATAGAATGTGCTTAACATGAACTACCACAAGCATGACTGAAAAATACATTTTCATTTCACAAAAACTATGTCACCATATGACAGTAACTGGAGAGAGGTGAGAAATGGGGTCTCATAATGCCAACGTACATGCGTGCGTGTGTTCGTGCGTGCGTGCGTGCGTGCATGCGTGCGTGCGTGCGTCTGTACATACCTTCCACATCATAAGCCCTCCCATGATGAAGGGGTTAAAGACGGTGAGAAAGCAGTACACAGATGCAGGGTCAAAACTGGAGAGAGGGAGATCATAAAAGTATGTTTCATAAACATAATCTGTTTATTATCGCAATGCGATACATTATGAGCTTGTAGATCTGCTATTTTCAACAACAACAAAATCCTAATCTTGAAAAAAATATATTTTTTAAATATTTTAACAACAAAGATCTGTTCAGATGCGTGGTCCGTGGTGAAATACATATTAATTTGGGGATGACATCCTTGGCATTAAAATGTTTGAGAACCACAGATGTAGACACACCGGCCTGCACACAAAGACAGGCACGCGCATACACACAGACCAACCTGTTTATTGAAGCTATGTTCCCCGTGCCAAAGAATGCTGTGATTATGAAGAACACCTTGTGAAGAGTTGTAGTCATGGAAAGAACCAAAACCAATTTGATCTTAAACACTGGATCTTATACACTGCTCGTCCCTAGATGTGTAGGACGATGTGTATATCAATAACTGACCTTCTAGACTCTAGATTAAGGTCAGTTAAGAGCCTAGAATCTACTTATTGACCTATTGCCAGGCTTGACGCTTAGAAATTGAAAAATCTAGTAGCACACAAATAATTTTAGGGGCACGATAAAAAGTTATCAAATAATGTGTTTTTCTTTACTAGAGTACCTGCTCGCACTGTCGAGCCCTGATTGCCACAAAAACAGCATTTATTTTTCAGATACTGAGTAATAATAAATAAAGTAATAAAGATCATGATTTGATGATGATACAGAGTAAATGTAACCTGACTCCGCCAGATGGGGCAGCAGAGAGTACACTGGGTTCCTCCCTCCTGCTCCCATCTGGGAACTCCTCCCTCCTGCTCCCATCTGGGAACTCTCAGGCAGACTTGTCTGCCTGAAAGTTCCCAGATGGGAGCAGGAGGGGGGAACCCAGTGTACTATCTGCTGCCCCATCTGGCGGAGTCAGGTTAGAGTAAATGTGTGGCAGATAGGTATGTGTGTGCACTACTACTACTTGTGAGTGTAGTGCAAGAAGAAGGCAAGGAGTGCTGCAGCAACAAGGATACAAAGAAATAAGATCGCCTGATGTCATCCAACTTCAGCTGTCGGACCTTGGTGATGTCAATGTTCTCTGAGAAGTCGATGGTGGACAGCTAAAACGCACGCACGCGCGCACACACACACACACACACACACACACACACACACACACACACACACACACACACACACACACACACACACACACACACACACACACACACACACACACACACACACACACACACACACACACACACACACACACACACACACACACAATAAACACTCTTGGAACACACTAGATTTTGCTGTGTACAAGACAAGTATATTAGGGGTTTACCCTCAGATGATGGTAACAAGAATTGGGTATCTACAGTACATGAAATCCAGATATATTCCTCCACAGAATGGAACTATGATCTGTTAAATTGGCCAAGATTCACACAGCAGCTATTCTTACATCAGAAGAGCAACATTAAGTCGTCAGCACTGGCAAAAAAAGTATGTAGCCTAACCCTTTTTTAAAGTTATTTTTGGGTGTGTTTTTAATCCGGAGAAATGCAGAGAGAGTAGGGGGGCCAGATAAAGCAAATGGTATCTAATATTGAAGTCTGTAAGTGTTCTTCTTTTCAATCGGCAGAGGGGAGACCTTTCCGAGCCGGCACGGATGTCACTGTGCTATGAGTTATTGTGAGTATCGTAGCGGACAGCGCTACTCATCATGTCACGAGTTATGACCAATGAGCTGATCGCATTCTCAGTTTCTCACACATCAGACAAGCAGCGAGAGGAGCTCATACATTGATTCCCCAAAAATAAGGAACAAAGTCAAGTGTGTGATTTTAGTTTAGGTTCCCAAATAAGGTTAGGGTTTAGTTCCCAAATTTGGGTTTAGGGTTACTGACAAAGGGTTACCGGCTGTGTCTAAGAAAAGTGTTGCTGACAACTTTCATTTATTGTGTTTGTGTTCATTAATTGAGCACGCCAGTTCCCTTTTGCTTGAGCGCTGGGTGAAAATGGTCAGTTACTTGGAACTCTATTCAAGTCTAAGTCAATGGCTCTCAAAGTGGGGTCCGGGGGACCCCAGGGTTCCCAGCAACTCTTAAGCAGTTTATATATTTTTTCACTAGGGTCCACGGCCACATTTGGGGGTCCTTGACATGGAAATGTTTGAGAACCACTGGTATAAGTAATTCTTGAAGTGTTGTTTTTATTCTAATTACCTCCTGTCTACCAGAGACGCCCTGAGACAGCATGGCTTCCTGTTCTATGTTGATCCACACATACATGAGCCAAGACAAGACAGGAGGGAACAGAGCCTCTGACCTGCACACACACACACACGCGCACACACACACACACGTTATGACAGTGTGGTTTTATAGCTTTGCAAAAAGGATAAAACATTTCAAGAAACAACGTTTCTGCATTATTGTGTATGTGTGTGTGTGTGTGACTGTGTAGTCGAGTGTTACCCGGTGCTGAGCAGCAGGTATGTAGCTGTTAGAGAGAGGAATATACTGAGCAGTCGATGGAACATCCTGGTGGAACTCATCAATGGAACCAGTATGGAGGAGCCTACACACACACACACACACGCGCACACAGACACACACAATGGACCATTTTACCTACTGTATGGCACTAGATAAAATAAGGTAAATATTGATGTTATCATATCATGTGATCACAGATCCCATTGTTTTGATGTTGGAAGATCATAGACAAGGAAAATACACACACACACACACACACACACACACACACACACACACACACACACACACACACACACACACACACACACACACACACACACACACACACACACACACACACACACACACACACACACACACACACACACACACACACACACACACCTAACGTGGTCCAGCTGATGATCTGGTTGAGGAGAGGCAGGCCTCGTTTCTGTTGCAGACTGGAGTGTGTCAGGGTCGGTATGTACGCACACACTGCCACATGCACCATCTGTACACATAATACAATACAAAAAATATGTTTTATACAATGCTGTTGCATTGCATCAACAGCACTGACTGCACATACCACCACATGGACCATCTGTATTAATAATACTTTTTTTTTCAATCAACAGTTGTACCACAGCACCCTCTGGTGGACAGAGTGGCATACGCTGGTGCTCTGAGACTTCTATGAGAGCTGCTGTAAGGTCTTCATTTTCAGAAGACTGCAGTTCATTCATCCCTCTGGGACCTACCTACAGACCTACCTACCTACCAACCCCCCCCCCCCCCCCCCACACACACACACACACACACACACACACACACACACGTTACCTGGGAGACGAACTGCTGTGTGTCGCCACGGCGAAGCAAGGTGCGTTGTCGTGACGACCACAGGTAGCAGGCTGAGGTGAAGAGGGTGAGCACACCTGCACAGGACCTGATCAACACACCGTTACCATGGTTACACATCACATCACATTATGACCACACTCAAATGAAACTATCACCTCCTTATACAGTACAATAACCAGGGCAGGGGTAGATAATCAGACTAATCAATTGAATTGATTATTGTGACACAATGTCCACTGGAAGGTGTAGATTGGTTATTTTCGCATTTGTGTGTGTCACCGTTGATAAGACATAGTAAGAAATAGGCCTTAAGTGATTCATCGGGCTAAGCAATTTAGTAGACTATATTTTTGAACGGCCAAAGAAGTCTCAATTATTCATTATTATTAGTGGAAAAGGTAATCAACAGAATAATATCTAAAAAAAAGATCATCTTTGCAGCCCTACAGACAACCAGTAGAAGGTACAGTCCACATAAAACGTGAGTGGAGGGACACTTTGGAAATGGATGGGTATCATGATGTCCATAAGCACACACACAGCCTTTGTTGACACGCTGTGTGTCGGAAACGATCAACCGTTGCTGTGCTCGAATGTCCGGTGACCGGTCATCTGTGTTATTAGTACAAATAGCTTCGCTCAAACAACGCTTAACAAGGGCTTCTGAATGGTTGCGATTCAACGTCGACTCGTAAATTACCAGGTTGTCAGAAACAGCCAGGAGGATCAAAAATCTAAAGAGCAGCGCTCGGAAGAAGAGTGGGAACCCCTTTTGGTGTTTTAAACATTATGTTATACTTTAGCTATTGAAAAATAGCAGAACTACAAGCTCGTATAGCGCGGCACGAGCTTGTAGTTCTGCTATTCTAAATAGAAATGCATGGCAAATTGGCGCTGCCGGCTCAAAGGGCACTCTATGTGTGGCGCTCTACTCCAGTAGGAGTTCCATTGAATGGATAGGATACTCACACCATGTTGACATCAGGCTCTCTACCAACCACTGGCATCAGGGGAAAGACAGCCAGACACAAACACCCCAGAAACCAGCTCACTGTTCCAAACTACACATGAACACAAAGAAAAGCTTTTTAGGCAGATGTTCTCAACCAGTTGCTGTGAAGATATTATAAGTGACAAATTACGGTAGTCAATTAATTTAGTCATCAATGTGATCGCTTTTAAATTTCACTTAAATAATAGAATCTGTGGATGACTGCACATCCCTCTTCCAGAAGGTGGTGTAAACCTTTCCTGTTCCGGGGCAGTATCTCCTAGCTTCATTTGATTGACTCAGCAGCAGATTTGAACCCGAAACACATTGGATTTGTTTATTGATCATCTTCCAGTGTACAAATTATACAACAATACAAGGAAACTGTCACGCAAAGGTGATGAAAGGCTGAAGCTAAAAGCAACCAAACATGATTTATGTTACTCAATGTAGTTACCAGATTCACAATACATAAATCAAACACGAGAACCACTACGACAATATGTATGCATTACTGTATGTATGATTTAATTTGTGTTCATGCAAAATTACATTAAGAGGGAATCGGAATAATTAAACTCCTAAACGATCCCAACCCTTACTCTTGGCCATGGTCAGTCCTTCATTTCAATCTCAATGAGACTTATATCTGGTGAAATAAACAATATGATGATGATTTGTCTACCTTGGCTCTGCCGTAGAGTCCAGACATGAGGGGCCAGGCAGAGAGAACAACCAGGCCTACAGTCAGCACGGCGCGATGGAAGAAACTCACCACCTGGGGGCAGCAAAAGGCAAACTGAGCTCCATGGGACAGAGGAGAAACAAAGTTTGTTTTCTAACAGCTATAATGGTAGGCATTCAGAAGTCTCTCTCTGAGGAGTCATTCATCAGAAGGTATATCCTCAAATTGAATGAATGTAGATGTTTGGGCAGTGAATTTGTGGATGGAAATGCACACCCTTAACCCATTTAGGCCTGAGCAAAGATTTGAGTTCAAAATGTTCGCTCTGAAAGAATATATATTCAAACATTTGCGCCACATTTTCACGATTATTCAAAAATAGCAGACCTACAAGCTCGTAGCGCGCCACTCGGTGGAGCGCTATGAGCTTGTAGATCTGCTATTTTTCAATAGCTAAATTATAACATAATGTTTAAAACACCAAAAGGGGTTCCCGCCCAAAATGGGTTAAGAGGCAAAGTGCATCTAGGCGGTGGGGGTTACAGTAAAGATTACTAAAGTCTAAATCAGTTATTAAAAGATACTTGCCAGTAGCTCGATGCCAAATGTGACCAGCAGGAAATAGCCCAAACATTTACAGAGAGGCAGAGTGGGAGCTGAGCGGATCAGATCTGTAAACGTTTCAAACCTGGAGAAAAAAATAAGTAAGTCAGCTGTTCTCAACCTGTGGGCTCCTGATTGGATGAGATGTGTATCCCTGCCTGAAAACGTTTTTTTCTGTTTATTGGAGAGACGGTTAGACCCCTGTTTCTGAACTATAACTCTACTATAGCAATGAGTACTATCAGAATATAGAGCTAACCGGTATCTTACTATAAAAGTCAGTGGCGTGCACAGACATTTAGAGGGGCAGGTGCTCAAGTGGAAAAAAGGGCACCTTGTGCAGCGCGTGGAACCGGCCGGTTGTGAGAGATTTATAGATTTTGGGGCCTAAATAATATATTAGAAGCTTTTTATCAAGAATTGATCAATGTCACCATGGTCCACATAACTGTACTGTGTACACTGTACAAAAATAAATACAAATAAAAAAGTTTTTGCCAAAAGGGCAGGGGGTGCTCTAGCACCCCCTAGTGTCTATCTGTGCACGCCACTGATAAAAGTGGTCCGAGGCTCAAGTGCAGAATAAATAATGGACCTTGATATGAAAAGGGTTGAAAACTACTGCTCTAAGATATAATACGTGTTTGTGTACCAGTGTCGCACACTGAAAAAGGCAGATGGCAAGTCTAAATCGGGCATATAACCGTAAAGCATGTGGCTGATAAAGTCAAGCACTAATATACATTACATTTATTGTAAGATAAAAAGAGTATTTTCAATTGGTCAAACTAGCAATAGCATACATGTTCAGAAACATCTTACATAAACCCTCATGGTCTCTGACTGCTGCTACAGGAATGAATTAAATCCTTTCATCCTGACATGAAAGCAGAGGAAGAGACATGAATGGAGCAGATTGTAATGAAGGCTGTGGTGCAGCCTGGCCAGGCGTGGCCTCAATCAATGTCTGCTGTATATCACTTCCCTTTGACATCGTCACTGTCAAGGGCGGAGGGGAAACCGTTCCTTTTTTTTTAATCAATATTTAAAATAATACAAATAGTAAATCAATACAATTGTAAAAATAGCCAAGATGACATATGGAGATAGGAGGTTTCTGACGAAATGTTGTTGGAATAGATGGTGAATGCGGTGTTCTCTATTGAAGTGGGACTACATTCACTGATCTGCTTTCTACCTCACTCTGTCTCTGAAGACACTTCCATGCAAACACACACAATACTGCTCTGATTTGTGACAGATTTTTGTGTGTAGCCTTTACATACATGTGTGTGTGAGTGTGTGTGTGTGTGTGTGTGTGTGTGTGTGTGTGTGTGTGTGTGTGTGTGTGTGCGTGCGTGCGTGTGTGTATAGAGACTCACTCCTTCAGTACACAGTACCACACAGGGACAGGTAGTAGTGTGTAGATGTAGTAAGTAACAGGGCTTCTCTGCAGCAGCAGGAAGGTTGTGATGATCACCACCACACACACGCACAGCCTCACCAGAGTGTGACCCTGGATCTGCAACACAGACAGACAAACAAACATGAACACACAACAAAGAACCACACGCACGCACACGCTTTATTGCATGTTTAACTCATTTTGGGCGGGAACCCTTTTTGGTGTTTTAAAGCATTATGTTATACTTTCGCTATTGAAAAATAGCAGATCTACAAGCTCATAGCGCGGCACCGAGTGCCGCGCTATGAACTTGTAGGTCTGCTATTTTTGAAAAATCGTGAAAATGGGCTTCAAATCTATATATATTATTACAGAGTGAACATTTTAACTAAAATCTTTGCTTCTGGGGAGGTCCCTGGAACCACATATTTTCAGATGTGGGGCGGAGGCATATTACATATAATTTGTGGGGTCCTTGACATGAAATATGGAGCACCACTGATACAGAAACATGAGGTATTTCAGAAAACGGTCAGAATTTAGAAGACATTTTTTAAATGTCGCTTGTTTTTGTAGACCTGGTCAAAGTCTGCCAAGACTGATCATCATATACACTCCCAATAATAAACAGCACAGATACAGTGAACATGTATGTGTGTGGGTGTGTCCTGACCGTGTGGGTGTGGCCGGGCGGTCTGCGGAGGCTGGCGTGGGTCTTCAGGATGACCAGGACTACATACGAGGTCCAGCCTACGAAGCCCAGCACCACACTGCAACCCAGGAAGAACCTGTCATAGGTGTGGTAGTACACCAGGCCCTCCAGCGCATGGGAGATCAGAGACCTGCACAGGGAGATCTGGCACCACATGGAGGGGTGAGTGAAAGAAAAGAAAGAAATTTACTAAAATGGATTAATTAAATGGCTAGAAATGAAAGGAGAGAAGAGCAAGAGTGTGAGAGGAGAATACAGACATCATACTGTACATGCAAGGTATATTAACAAGGTATGAAGTAGTGTGTTTTGCAAACATACTCACAGCTTCGTCAAACTTCTCCAGTTGAAACAGCCTTGTGGCCTGTTCGGTGAACTCATCCTGCTTGGACTCTGTCAACGGTCTGGGAAACAAAAACACAATGGGCCTTGTTCACTATAAGCTTGGGTACAAACCTGGGACCTTCCGTTTCCCATGGCGGCCTCTCGGCCCCACAGGTGCGTCAAATCACGTGCCTGAGGCTTCTTATGCAAATAGCATATTGTATTAAGTTGACAGTTAACTCAGTAAACAGAAATCAACAGAAATGACTCAACCACTGATGACTTACTTGTATGGAGTGAACAGAAAAGGTAAAGTTGTTTCTTTTTTCTGAGCCATTTTCACCTACGAAAAATAAATTAGAATAGAGATAGGCTTGCAGTAGTTCACACACTAGACTCACACAGAGAGGCTTAACTGTATAACCGGCAATTCACCAAAACATTATTCACGCTTGGACATGTAAAATGAATGGTTGTAAGATGAATACTAATGACTAGTAGTAAATGGCATTGTACCTTGAACTTTTCCAGTATTTGAATGGCATTAGTGTACATGCTTTGTGCTTTGAACTGGTCACTGTTGTTCAGGTACTGCAGAGGTAACACACCCTGAAACAAGAAAGGAAGAAAGATTTCTAAAACAGATCTGTGATTCCCGTGCTACGTAAATCCAGGATTTTACAGTTATCACACGGTAGCTAGAATGAGAGCTTTGATTTAAACATTTCCTTTGTGCTCTCAGAATTGATCAACAACACATGCACTGCCTGAAAGATTCAGACTCTCTGTGCTTTATAAATGAAAGCTGCAAATGATCAAATTACCACAGAGTTGAGAGGGAAGGACACTCCAATGAGAGAAGCCATGAGGGGAGCGATGTCAGCCTGCACACAAAAAGTCACTCTCTCATCAATATTTTGTCATGTTTACTGTACAGGGGTCCTTGAGGGGGTTCCAGGTGGTCCCCAGAAAATTAATATAGCATCACAATCAGTGTAACCACTTAAACCCTATTTTATACTTATGGATATTTAAATTCTACAAGCTAACAATGTATTGCGATGCGACGCGTTATGAGCTTGATTTCTCACCTGGTTGACATCCACCCTACGGAGATGCTCCAGATGCCAGTCTGGAGAGAGAAATCATACAAGCAGGCAAAACATTAACAAAAAGTTAAAATAGCTGACCTACAAGCTCACGTGTGAGCTTGTAGATCGGCCCTTTCCACTACTTTTGCGCGAGACTCTTGTGCGAGACTCTTGTATGATGAAGTATGGAATTAATTTACAAAAAAATCACACCCGTGTGAACTGAGTGGTGCAAGGTCTTATATAGCCTGATCAGCTGTGGTCTGACGTAATGTCAGTGACCATAGTAACCATGCTCATTTTTTTGGTACGAACACGGGTACACGGGTACAAAGCCAGTTGTTGGAGTGGTTTGCACCACTCAAAAACATACAAGAAAAAGATAGGAGGTGTCTGTGATCAGGTACCTTGCAGGTATCCATCGCTGTATGGTTGAGGCTCGGTGACTCTCTTGGCGTTTTGAACCCCTGCTCCCCATGCTACTAATGGAGTCAGAGTCTCAGAGGGGTGGCCTGCACCATGCGAACCTGGAAACACACAGACACACACAGTCAGAGGGGTGGCCTGCACCATGCGAACCTGGGAACACACAGACACACACACACACACACATTACTAATGGAGTCAGAGTCTCAGAGGTTTGGCCTGCACCATGCGAACCTGGAAACACACAGACACACACACAGTCAGAGGGGTGGCCTGCACCATGCGAACCTGGAAACACACAGACACACACACACATTCACACAAGTATAACACATGGGATCTTTTAATAGATCATGAAAAATGTCCGGTTCATTCATTCAGTGTTCACACAGTGGCACATCTGGCAGATACCAAGCGACACGCTACCATTCATTTTTCAATGGAAGCCAACAATATCAAGATACAAAGCTACAGGCTACCATTCATTTTTCAATGGAAGAAGCCAGTGGTATCAGGCTACCATTCATTTTTCAATGGAAGCCAACAATATCAAGATACAAAGCTACAGGCTACCATTCATTTTTCAATGGAAGAAGCCAGTGGTATCAGGCTACCATTCATTTTTCAATGGAAGCCAACAATATCAAGATACAAAGCTACAGGCTACCATTCATTTTTCAATGGAAGCCAACAATATCAAGATACAAAGCTACAGGCTGCCATTCATTTTCAATGGAAGAAGCCAGTGGTATGAATATACAAAGCTACAGGCTACCATTCATTTTTCAATGGAAGCCAACAATATCAAGATACAAAGCTACAGGCTACCATTCATTTTTCAATGGAAGAAGCCAGTGGTATGAATATACAAAGCTACAGGCTACCATTCATTTTTCAATGGAAGCCAACAATATCAAGATACAAAGCTACAGGCTACCATTCATTTTCAATGGAAGAAGCCAGTGGGGTATGAATATACAAAGCTACAGGCTACCATTCATTTTCAATGGGAGCCAGTGACGTACGTAGCCAGTGATACGCCTGGCGTTTGTCGCTGCTACAAAATCCATGTTCTTTTTGACCGCAGGCTTTATTTTCCTTTATATATATTTTTAGTACAGATATACTGTGTCACTTTGTTGCTTTTGTATCTGCCAGTGTGAACACAGCATAAGAGGATGATTCTTTTTTTAATTTTTATGTTTATTTTTTGTGGCTTTCGCCTTTATTTTATATTATTTTTTAAGGAGGGACAGACAGTAGGCTGACAGAGAGATGGGGGGAAGACATGCAGTAAACACATGGGATCTTTTAATAGATCATGAAAAATGTCCGGTTCATTCATTCAGTGTTCACACAGTGGCACATCTGGCAGATACCAAGCGACACGCTACCATTCATTTTTCAATGGAAGCCAACAATATCAAGATACAAAGCTACAGGCTACCATTCATTTTTCAATGGAAGAAGCCAGTGGTATCAGGCTACCATTCATTTTTCAATGGAAGCCAACAATATCAAGATACAAAGCTACAGGCTACCATTCATTTTTCAATGGAAGAAGCCAGTGGTATCAGGCTACCATTCATTTTTCAATGGAAGCCAACAATATCAAGATACAAAGCTACAGGCTACCATTCATTTTTCAATGGAAGCCAACAATATCAAGATACAAAGCTACAGGCTGCCATTCATTTTCAATGGAAGAAGCCAGTGGTATGAATATACAAAGCTACAGGCTACCATTCATTTTTCAATGGAAGCCAACAATATCAAGATACAAAGCTACAGGCTACCATTCATTTTTCAATGGAAGAAGCCAGTGGTATGAATATACAAAGCTACAGGCTACCATTCATTTTTCAATGGAAGCCAACAATATCAAGATACAAAGCTACAGGCTACCATTCATTTTCAATGGAAGAAGCCAGTGGTATGAATATACAAAGCTACAGGCTACCATTCATTTTCCAATGGAAGCCAACAATATCAAGATACAAAGCTACAGGCTACCATTCATTTTCAATGGAAGAAGCCAGTGGGGTATGAATATACAAAGCTACAGGCTACCATTAATTTTCAATGGGAGCCAGTGACGTACGTAGCCAGTGATACGCCTGGCGTTTGTCGCTGCTACAAAATCCATGTTCTTTTTGACCGCAGGCTTTATTTTCCTTTATATATATTTTTAGTACAGATATACTGTGTCACTTTGTTGCTTTTGTATCTGCCAGTGTGAACACAGCATAAGAGGATGATTCTTTTTTAAATTTTTATGTTTATTTTTTGTGGCTTTCGCCTTTATTTTATATTATTTTTTAAGGAGGGACAGACAGTAGGCTGACAGAGAGATGGGGGGAAGACATGCAGTAAAGGCCGTCGGGATCGGTAGTCGAACCCGCGGCACACTGCCAGACTGGATTACCAGCCAAGGTGCCTGGACCACTGAGCCACGGCCCAGGCCAAGAGGATGATTCTACACGCACGCACGCACACACCATCTTACCCCAGTTGGTCATGCCGTGATCAGAGGTGAACACATAGGCCGTTCTCCCATCATGACCATAGAAGTCTTCCACCATGGATACCAGCTTCTCTACGCCCGCGTCTACCAGGCCTATATTCTCCTTATACTCCCTGCACAGTACACACACACACACACACACACACACACACACACACACACACACACACACACACACACACACACACACACACACACACACACACACACACACACACACACACACACACACACACACACACACACACACACACACACACACACACACACACACACACACACACACACACACACACACACACACACACACACGTTGCTGTCAGGTGCTTTTCAGGTCATGGAACAAAATAACTGTATTATTTAGTCAGAAGCTCTTGTTAATGCTTTTCATTGCTTAAATATTTATAAAACCCACAGAGCTTGTCCAATACAACATCATGTCACAAGGCTACACATTGTGCGCTTGTAGGCCTGCTTTTTTTGCTACTTTTGGCGACGCTGTGTACTATAACGCATTATTTTATGCAATTATATAAAGTTGAAATATGCTGATACAAGATGTCTGTGTGTGTATATGTCTGTCACTGTCTTACAGTGCTGCAGCTCAACTATTCACAGTTGGCTACCCAAGAGTTACAAAAAAAGATCAAGATACCAGTATTTCACTCAATAAGATTATGATACACTATAGCAGCGGTTCCCAAACCTTTTTGGCCATGCACCCCCTGTAACCTCCCGACCTAGCTGATGCATATAGCTGCATAATATATGCAGCTATATTCTGCATTGCTTGCCATATATTGGCATAACATGTTAATATATTTAAAATAAAACCACAGCACTGCACCATTAGACTTTTCATGTCGCACACCCCCTAGATTAGAAGACGCTCGCGCACCACAAGGGGTGCACGAGCACCCAAACCACAGGGAACCACTGTACTATAGTATACTATACAGTATTGCTTTTGATTTTATTGCAAATTGTGTGTCCTCCATGTTGTCCTTGCTTTTATGGATCGTGATTTTATTGTGGCCATCATGTTTTTATTTTGTTTGGTCATCCTTGATTGTAAAGCACTTTGAGTCAACTCTGTCATCCAATGTGCTTTATAAATAAAGGTGTCTTGGCATACAGTACAGTACAGTATAGCTCAATTTAATGATAGACAAATATGTGATACAGTGTGTTACAATGCATTGTTCAGTTACAGCGAAAAAGGGGCAGACATAATATCATTTAGTGGTTCTTAAATTATTTAAAACATTTGAGATCCACTGCAATTGGACTTACATGTATAACAAGCTCCACAGAAGGAGCCATGTGGGACTAGCATCTCCCCCCCCCCCCCCTTTTCCCCCCTGTTACAGTATACTATTCAAGATATAATAAAATGTACACATGACATAGTCAAATATCAAATACAATACAGGGTTTTCAACTCACTGCGACATGGGCCTGTGTGCGTGGCCGTTGGTATCGATGCCCAGCAGATGAAGGAAGAACACATTCTGATCCTCCAGTAGACTGCTCTTCAGACTGGAGTTGGACTCTGCTGACTGGAAGAATGCCTGGCTCACCAGGACCACAACAACAATCACTATATACACCGTCACCAACAGACAGCTATACCAACAGTGAACATGCAAACTCACTATTTGCAAGATTGGTCTGATACTGGATTGTGAAAAAAGGTATTGCAACATCTGGATGGAGTGAGGGTTATCTGATCTGCAGATTAATATGCAGATCAGATGATAAGAAGATGATTCGAGCTACAGTATAATGTCTAGTAATTACTGTGGCAAGAAAATAGGCTATTGAAAACAGTTGATTATGACACACAATTTCATCATCATCATTATCAGTATTCCAACTACAAACACACCTTGACTTCTTCAAACACCCAGGTATCCAACCTGGACGCATCTGTGGAGGCAAAGTCCTCCTCCTGTGCTGGGTAGGTGTGTGTGTAGACATGGTCCCCACTGGCACCTACAACATAACATGCGTGTATGCTTTATTATGTTTACATGTTGCCAACATGTCTGTGCTGGGTAGTACAGTAGACCATGGTGTGTGTGTGTGTGTGTGTGTGTGTGTGTGTGTGTGTGTGTGTGTGTGTGTGTGTGTGCGTGCGTGAGTGTGTACCTTTGGCGAACATGGGCAGAATGTCGGGGCTACCCCAGCACCAGGTGTGTCTGCTTTCATTGAACACAGAGTCAAATTCCACAGGGTTCTCCTTCCAACCTGCGCACGCACGCACACGCACACGCACACACACACACACACACACACACACACACACACACACACACACACACACACACACGTGTATGTAAACTACTGTACCTCCAACACACACAACTGGAAGCAAACACACATATTATACGTTCACATGATGGCGGCTATATAAGCCTAGTGTTTTGAGTTTAACGACACAGACACACACGGACAGACAGACCTTTAGCCACAGCACTAACATCCTCATAGAATCCAGCGATGAGAGCAACATGGCCTGGTCGAGACTCGGTGGGAACACGGGTGTGTGAAACTCCCCATGTACCCCTCTGCTCCATCACACCCCTGATAGGATGACACAAACACAACCACACTTACTCACAAATGTAATTACCCCAACACAATGCTAGAGACAAGCACAACCGAAATCATGACCGTTGATTATTTGATTGATTTGTTTACTTGACGATGTTGATTCTTTTTTTCACAAGCTGTGTATTATATTATATAGCAGAGTGGCTCATAGCCTCTGCCTGAAGACCAACAGCCTAATATCTCCCATGACCAACGGCGAATTCCCCTTTGGGCTAGGGGTTAGCGTCCCTTCCCACACGGGAGACCCAGGTTTTTCTTTTTTTTTCCAATTTATTTTTATTGAGGCTCTAAGATTTCACAACTGTTCAATCACAATTCAATGTATATAGAACCACACATTTTCTTTTTTTAACATGGAGACCCAGGTTTGAATGCAATGTAATGTAACACTAAGCTTCTGGATCAGCCATTTTTAAAGATTTTTGTAAAGATGTTTTATAGAATGACTGAGCTTGTGACTAAATAATAACTACATTGGATCCATTGGAACACAGGTCATTTTTTTCCCATCCCTCCCTCCAGGCTGGTAGCCTCTAACCTCAGGTATGGAGCTCTGGATGAGCCGTCGGGGTGCAGGGTGTAGAGGCTGTCGGCCCTGAGGCCGTCTGCCACCACCAGCACCAGCCTGGAGGCCGGCGGCGGCAGCTCCACAGCGTGGGGCGTCATGCCGTGGACCAGCGGAGACGTGAAGTAGATGTCAAAGATGGAGGCGAAGAAGACCAGGTGGACCGCCAGGCCCACCAGGAAGAAGGTGATCACCTTCATGGTGAATGTCTGCTGCTGTGTGGACCTCTCTGGGTCTGCAGACACGGAGAGGGGGAGGGTGGGAAAGCAGATAAAGCTGGGGTTTCTCAAACCGTCATTTTCATGTCAAAGGTTTCATGCCCAAATTAATTATTTTGGTCACACGCTTGCTTCTGGAAATATTTGGTGCCTCCCCAATACAAGGTGTTGTTACAAATTAATGGTTCAAAAATATTTTTGGAAAAAGCAGTTACCCCGATACATCCCTGTCTAGCCTAAGATTTAGACTCTCGTAGATATATTTATCGATTTCTGACGTCATGATGACTTCAGAATCAATAAATAGGCTACGAGAGTCTAACTCTTAGGCTAATCCCTGTCTACCAAAACAAAGTGAAAACACCAAAATACAGCAAGAGGGCAGTGTGTTTCAGCAGGTAAACACCACCACACTAGTCCAGTCAGTGGCTGATAACTGTTGGTATAGACTCTATACAAAAAAATGAGAAAAACAAAAAAAAAACTCATTATACCAGATCATCTCCCTCCCTCTATACTGTAGAGGGAGATGATCTGGTAAAATTATTTTTTTAATGCAAATGCAGATTAATGATACATACTGGACCTTTAAATATACTGTAGTAGGCTGCAACCCACTCCTAACTGGTAATAACGAGACAATTATTGTAAAAACAGCATACATCTCCACATCAGGACAAGAGCAATTTTTAACGAGGGATCTTATTGCTGTTGTATAAAACACATACTAATCTGACATCTGTCATCGTATGTCAGTGGTCAAAGTGGCCTTGAGAGAGTTCCAGAAACATGTGTCAATATAGCACAAAAATCTGTTTAATAACTTAAACCCTATATCTATAAGGCTATTTGAATATAGCTGATAGCTTGTAGAGCATATACTTTCAAAACATTTTAACGACACAAATCTATGTTCAGATGTTGTGCACGTCCACGGCCAAATACAACTTCGTTGACATGAAAAAGTTTGATAACCATGCAGTCCACTGTCCTAGTACGTGCATTTGTTACACCTTTATGACAAGATACCTACCTTTGCGCACTGTCCTCTTCGGAAAGGTTCAACCATAAAAGCAGTTGTAACGTCGGCTCTCCTATGATGAATGAACTGTCAAAAACACTCCCTCACACTCTCCTTTTCTCTCTCACTGGATTTAGATTTAGCTTGTTTTCCCAGTTTTCGGTCATCTAAACCAAATAAACGAGTGAGCCATCGTTTGGTAGGGATTTTCTGTAAGGAATTAAACGCAGGCTAATCTTTTGATACCTTTAGGCTGCGTTTAGAAAACCTGCTGCTGTCTCTTCTTCATAAGAAGATTACAGCAAGAAGACATTCAAGCACCATGCCACTTCCTTGTTGTGTTTGTAACTGCTCTGAATTGTGGGTGTTGTAGTTTTCGCATATTATTAGATTAAACTACACCAGGCAGATTTTCTCATGATAGACATATGGGTTTTCTGATATCTCGGCCCGGCTGTCAAAATCTGCCATGCCCCTTTTTTGTAGGCATCCAATCAAATTGTAATAGTCCAGGTTCGGGGGCGGGTTTTTGGATTGGAAATAGGCTCAAACACACCAAGGATTCATCAGTGACGTTACAAGTGTAGTTTCACTTTCACGGGGGGCCTTTTGGTGGTGTTGAAATATTCAAATGTATTTAATTATTTGTGTTTTTATTATTACTTTTTATTTACACAATTATGTTGATTGTGTTCATTTATCCATTTAATTGTTGTATTTTATCTATCATAAACGTGTTGGATCAAATGGTCCGTTCATACTATACTTTGTCGGCTTGCAAAATAATAATAATAATAATAATAATAATAATAATAATAATAATAATAATAATAATAATAATAATAATAATAATAATAATAATAAATGAATACAAAATTGCGTTGACACTTTAATTTATTTTCTTATCTCTTGAGCAAAGTATTATATTACAATTGTGACATCACGGACTTGTCCCATGCTCTAAGTAATCTAACGTCACCAGTACCTGTGGAAAGCCCATGGTTCCCATTGTGAACTAACGTGTGATCCGGTCTAGAGCCCGCCTACTGTATCCGGTAATCTGCACGTGCAGTACAGTGCTCGCACCGTTTCCGTATCCGCTGTAAACCCAGACCAGATCTCCAACCCACAGAGGGAAATCGACCCCCAGTCTCTCCACTTGAGTTGTTCTAGAATCCTTTCAGGAAGACCGTAGACGGGGTTCGGGTTTTAGCCTACTACTAGCCTGCTGCGTTGCTAAAACAAAAAAAATATCATACGGTGGAAACTGGAAAGACGGAGCGAAAACAATGGCGGCGGGTAACGTCAACCCGTTTAATCTCAGCGACTCGGAGGAAGAGGAGGCTGAGCGGCGGCCTGGTGGAGAGGCGCTTGACACGAATGAGAGGGACGGCGGCGACGGTGCTCCGGGGCGGCCGCCGCAGCAGCCTCCTCCTCCGGGGAACCCGTTTCTCTCCTCCCAGTCCGCCGAGGACGCCGCCGCGGCGGAACCGCCGACCGCGCTGCTACTAATGCCCGGTAGCGGTGGCAGCAGCCGGACCAGCCCCAGCGGCTGTGAGCCGGGCATGTCGGTGTTGTCGTCCGCCGGCACCCGGGTCTCTCCCTCTTCCGAGGCGGCGGCAGCAGGAGAGACGGTCCCCCGGGTACCGGCGGACGTTATCGCCGCTCAGCTGCTGCGGGACCAGTACATCCTGACCGCCCTGGAGTTCCACACCGAGCTGCTGGAAGCGGGCAGAGATCTGCCCAGGCTCCGGGATTACTTCTCCAACCCGGGCAACTTCGAGCGACAGAGCGGCACTCCGCCAGCCTCCAAGGATCAGGGGCTGGCGGGGCTGGGCCCCGGTGGACCACTGAGTGAGTACTGGGCTTTCCTTGACTTGAGCTTTATTGGTGGTGCTGAAATGTGCTTTATTATTATTATCATCATCATTATGAACTCGGATGCAGCAGATCTTAGATCACCAAGTGGTGTCACTGGCACTGCCATCAGTGCCATGGTGATGGCTGCTGCTGCTGCACCTGCTCGTCAGTCAGGTCTGCTCTGTGGCCCGCAACCCAAGGCAGGCAACACTTGTTGTGGTCTGGGTCAGCTCTTTTGGCTGACAGACACCCAATAATCTAATATGCAAGATTGGCCCACAATTCACTTACTGTCTCTTTGATGAAACTGATAAACAACCAGCTTTAATGCTATATTGATATCCTGTATATTTTGTTTTCTACCTCGGCAGGCTACTATATCTTAAACTGCATGTAAATGCCAAATATTTCAGATGGTGTAATCCTAGCCCTAGACGTATTTAGATGTATTTATCGATTCTGACATTTTCAATCAAATGTCAGAATCGATTTTGTTATACATCTACAAGAGTCTAACATTTGGGCTAGTGTAATCCAGTGATTTTCAGCATTTTTAAATAAAGGAACCCTGCCCAGTTTGTATTGTATTAGTATTAGGGCCAGTACCCGGCCCCATTTGTGTCTCTGTGGTCTACTCTATTAATTTAACTCTGACAAACAAATGGAACCAAATGGACCTGGAACTAAGTCGTGCAGATCCACCTGGTGGTGGTCCCCGGACTCTAAGTTGACAAACAGTGGTATATATTTATTTATAATCTAATAACGACAACAAATGACAACATTCAAAACGATGATGGATGGTTGTTTTATTGCTTTTTATTGCAGGTTTGTTTTATTGCTTTTTATTGCACGCTTATTCATCAGCTATACTAGTGTAACCCCGGGTGGGGGGGGGGGGGGTGTGTGTGTGTGTGTGTGTGTGTGTGTGTGTGTGTGTGTGTGTGTGTGTGTGTGTGTGTGTGTGTGTGTGTGTGTGTGTGTGTGTGTGTGTGTGTGTGTGTGAGAGAGAGAGAGAGAGAGAGAGAGAGAGAGAGAGTGACCATTGATGGTCTGTGCAAGACCACTGAGATGCAAAGCAAATCGTAGCCATGGTGACAGCTCAAGGCAAGCCACACATAGCCAGCTTCAGCACAGCAGGGCTTTATAGGCTAGCCTATAATCTGTCTCTTAATTCTTTAATTCAAACGTTACACACATGGTACCTGGCTGACTGATTCCAGCCCACTTGCATTCATTCTGCACATAAACAAAGGAGGCCCTTTCAAATAGAAAAGTACTCTTGAATGATTCACCACCAGAGCTGCCTTACCATGCCACCATCAAATAACTAGCGTTTGGCTGGTGGCTGTTTGTTAACAGTTTACCAGCATTTAGTCAATAATGCTAATAAATGTGGCTAATTATTTAAACTCACCCATGCAGTTTAAAGATATAGTATGTACTGTAAACTTTCCCTGTGTTTATATAACAAAACGGTACATTTGTACCCATTGTTCCCTCTACTTACTACACCAGCAGTTATCAGCCAATGGAGTAGTGTGTTGGCCGGGGTTTACCTGCAGAAACAGAAACACACTGCCCTCTCGCTGCATTCTATTTTGGTGTTTTCACTGTTTGTTCTGCTAGCCCACAAACATCCCCGTCTAACAAAACAAATACAAAATACAGTGAGAGAGGGCAGTGTGTTTCTGCAGGTGCAGGCAAACACCACCACAGTATTCCAGTGGCTGATAATAGCTGAGAATTGGTACAAAAATGTGTTTAGCGGCTTTAGCCATGCCATTCACACCCATGCTGCAAGTAACATGAGTGACTTGTCAAACCTGAGGAACACAGCACCAACGTTGCAGTGACTTGTCCTTGGCTTAAATGATGTAAAAGCAGCTCATTGACTAAATATAATACCCAATATATCCCTTGATCAACTGGTTTGGTACATTGCATGTGCTGTAGGAAGGATTTCAGTCATACTGCACCTGTTACACACCTGTTGTATAACGACAACACATGAGATGCAAGGGCAGGAAAGTTAAAGTGTAGGCTGTGACTTTAATCTATTTAGGCCATCTTCCATCTTGGTGTTTGTAACTGTGGGATGTGAAGCTCTAAGTCAGTATGGGGTCACATTGTATACCTAGACCAGGGGTGCCCAAAAGGTAGATTGTGATCTACCAGTAGATCACACAGGCTGTGCAGGTAGAACACATGACATGGCCCCTAAAAATATACAATTAAAAATAAATAATAAACTATTTTTGGCATCTGCCACACATTAAGGTGACTGCACTTGATTGATCGACATCAAAAAGGGCAGCGCAAACCCACAATGC
This sequence comes from Electrona antarctica, assembly GCF_951216825.1. Lineage (NCBI taxonomy): Eukaryota > Metazoa > Chordata > Actinopteri > Myctophiformes > Myctophidae > Electrona > Electrona antarctica. The sequence goes on from NC_136801.1 coordinate 30,997,825, forward strand.
AACAGGCCTACCGTGTTTTAAAAAGTGTTCGCACAAACATCAATATTACAAAAAAGGAAAAGAAGTTAATTTGTATTTTCAGCAGTGGGATAATATATGTATATATTTTTGGTGGGTAGATCTGGTTGAGCTGGTCATTTTGAAAGTAGCTCTCAAGTCTAGAAAGTGTGGGTACCCCTGACCTAGACCTAGAACACCCTGCAGTTCAGAGGATGCAGGAATTGGAGTTGGTGGCCCCCAGAGGACGGCAATCAGATGTAGTGTCCCCCAGAGGACGCTGGGAGCCCTCCCTGGAGGCATTGTTGTGTAGCCTTAAGAGTGGGGTGTGGCAGGCAGCAGGCCATGGCCATTGGGCCTTGGGCTCACACTAGCCTGAATAGCAGATGGCAGCCAGTCACAGTCACAGACCCACTATATCTATTGTCTGTCAGCATAAACACTGTCTTCCTGCTGAATTGAATATCCAGGCCTATCCCTTGTCTTGCTGCAACATCACAGTTATAAATTCAAGCTCTGTTTTTGCATCCCATTTTTTACAATTTTGATACATTGTTTTTGCTGTGATTCTAAATCTTGACAGATAAAACTGAACCAAATCAAGGATGTGCACATACAGACAGAACTCAACATTGCTGTAGTCAGGTTACAGTACCAGGGGTAATTAGGAAACATGGAGACGTCATTGGCAAGTAGAAAAAAGGGTGTTGCACCCGATTCTAGAGCCCGAGTCATGTCAGGTTCTGGGGTCCGATGCAGACAACGGCGTCGACTCCGGGAGTGCTTGAGGGCTCAAGCACCCACTGACACAATAGTAAGCCAAATAGCACCCACTGACTGAAGGCTGAAGCTCCCCTCCCCCTGGTCATCTTGTCACGTAGGCACACACCTAAAGTTACGGTGTACAGAACAGGTATTCAAATGCTAATACGGTGGCTTTGTTCCAGTGACCGCACGGTTCATTTACACTCCTGCAGCAACACTACACTGACACGGTCAGCCGTGGAGAGGCTGCTGTCTGTGTACCGTCGGCCCGTCTGTAAAGAGCCATGAGCCGGGAGGGAGGGAAGGGGAAGGGAGGGGCAGCAACACCGCCGGGAGACTTGACAAACAGAGCCATCTCAGCCAAAATATCCCAAAACAATGTCCGGGGAACAGAACTGTTCCTTTTCCTCAGACTACTTTTACTTTAATTAAAAGGTAAGATGCAGTACGTGGCTTTAAGGGTCAAGGATATTGCTTTTGTGAGCAATGGTGTACGAGATTGGTAATAAATTGGACAAATCATGACATTGTTAGACCATCTGGGGGAAATAAATAAATAAATCTGCGTCGTCGTCGTCCCACGCAATTCTAGCCTACCTAAAGGTAAAATCCACCCGCCACCTATGGCTGAAACAATTTAATTTTTTACTGTTGATCATTGATCATGCTGAAATGTTGAAACAAGATGCTGAAACAATTTAATGTGTTCGTTGTGAACTGAAAGCGTATACCACTGTGTTTATTAGCAAACTGTAAATAAAGTACCAAACAAGTTCCCCCGGCAGGGGGAGCACCCACTGCCGTTATAAGAACCTTCCGCCGACCGCCACTGTGCAGATCCCCATGTTTGGGCGGTTTCCTAGCTCACCTAGTCACTGATGGTTTTTTTGACCAATATTTTTGTCAAAAGGTGTAACATTTTCTAGTCAGAGAATGTTTGAGAGAATTAAAACATTATCTTTTAATAGACAAAGTGATACATATCAGTTATTACTTCCTTAATCACGAAAGGAAATGAAGGGAGGGACTTGGATCAAGGGCCTGTCTCTCTAGATTTATATTCATATTCAGATAAACAAGGTGGTCCCATGTGGTCTGGAGTGATCTTTAACTGTCATCAGAATGCCAAGACATCCCTGTGGTGCAGACTCTGCAGAGTGGTCCTGTTGTTGACATGGACAGACACGGCTGCAGGATCTGTCTGCCCGCTGACACAAACTGTTTAGATTGCCAACATCCCAGGTGATTATTTCAATTGAATTAAATATTTGTATTGAGCATAAAAAACTGAATTGAAGCATAGTTTGGCATCAGGGGGCTCTGTCTCTATTCATTCCCTATTCTGTGATATACAGAATACAGATGCACAGGGATAAGTACAGGGAATGAATTAAGACTGAGCTTACAGTTGGATGCTGGGGAGACGGTGGGATTGTAAAAAATCAATGGGAAGCAGCGGACAGCAGAGAGGCAAAGAGGCATTGCAGCACAGCGAGCTGCAGTGAGGAGGAGCAGCAAGGAATGATCAGCAGGTAGGCAGGAAAGTTGAAATAGCTCGCCCTGACCATGTGAAGAGTGCATGTGTCTGACGGGTCACCTGATCTGGGTTTGGCGCACTGCCTTGTGTGGTCTGTCTGAACTAGCTCTGCAGGCGTCGCATCATTATGTTATGTTTATGTACTCTGTCTCCTAGAGAGAGAGAGTGCAAGACATTTTAGAGATTTGTTTTTTAAGTGAATTCTCTACAGTTTGCACATTGTAGCGATGCAGCCATCCACATGAACAAGCAAACAGAGACCCCTAATGTTGTACTGTTCTTCATCTCTGTGGGTTATTATAATGACATTTCTGATTGCACGTGTGTTGGTGTGATATCAGTTTTTTTTCCTTGCACAATGCCCTGCACCAACTGAATTGGTGCCATATCTTTGATATAATGGTCAGACTCATAACTGTAATTAACGCCCCTTCTGACTATATTGTTCTTCTGTGAGCCTGATGGATGGGGGGGATGTGCTGTATACTGGTATCATAGCAGGTTTTACAATTTTATCAATTTTATCAGAGTAGTACTCAATTAGTTATTAACTGACAATGAAAAATAATCAGCAGATAAATCCTTTTGCATTATTGGAGAGTAAAGGTCTCTACGCACCGGGGGGGTGTGATGAATAAAGCGATCAAAATATTCACAAACGTGTGTTGTGTGTGTGTATAACAAAAACACCTGTTTAAATTGATGTGAATTAATCACACAAAATAAACACTTCCGACGTTGAAGGAATGTCTTTCGTGGCGCAGAGCCCTACTGTGTTGTTGCAAGGTCTTCTTCCTCTGTATCATGTCTGCAGCTGCTGCTCTTGGCACTACTGTGTCACATTGAAGCAGTCCTCTGTCACGTCAGCCTGCTAATTAGCAGACGTGTGTAGCATTTAGCTAGCATGAATGGCTCTTCTCTCTCTAGTTAGGCTCATGTGATGCGCTACTCATCCTTGAATGAGGACGGTGCTCGTCGCTCACTCTACTTGGTTGTGATGTTTGTTTCCTCGTCCTTGGAGGAACAATTGTTCTCCATCTACAGCCCACCTGGCTGTGAGCGACCTGATCCAACTGTATTATTCAAATGATTTTTATTTTATTTTATCCTCATAACAACTAAATCCTATAGCCATTGGCATGTACAGTATAACAAACAAACCTAAGCTACCACGGTCCACAAATTCCATCCAAGACTGTTGACTGAGGTCGTAAGTTGGCTTTCTGTTCATTCCTGTTACAAAACCACTTGACTTGACTGTCACACAGTGGCTAACCTCATGCAGTCATCAGCCACACTTAAAACGCACTGCTGAGCAAGTAGCTACCTATCACTGTATACTATCTCTCTCTCTTTTCTCAACTCTCACTCCTTGTATCTCCCTCTCCTGAACGAACACACACGCACACACACACACACACACACACATATGGTGCAGTACAGTTCAGTGGGAGCAGGGCGATTAATGACATTGTGGGAAAATACTGGCGTATCCATTAAGCTCAGAGTCTGGCCAGGTGCCTACTGCCTGCCTGCCTGTTCATATCTACGTTTGTGCGTGCGTGTGTGTGTGCGCTACATGTAAGGATATTTGTGTGTCTGTGTACATTTACACCAAAGGTTGAATTCTCAGTAAAAGTCCTACTTGAACCCTCGCATCCGTATTCTGGGGATAACATTAGCCCAAAAATAGCAGATCAATTCTCTGTTGCAACTAACATAAGTGACTTGTCAAACCTGAGGAAGACGGCACCAAATGTGCAGTCACTCAACTTAGCACCACTTGAACCCGAGCATCCATATTCTGAGCAGAGGGAATATTAGCCAAAAATAGCCGATCTACAAGCTCACAGCGTGTTGTTGTGACACGTTGTGATCTTATTTATTTTCTTCGTTTCTTGGGGGCTATTCGATGTAGATGGGGAAAGAAATGGTCCAGGGACAGATGTAACACAGCCAGTCCAGTTTAGAACTGTAAGTCTAGAGCAGTGGTGCCCACACATTTTTGATATGAGAGCTACTTTCAAAATGACCTGCTCAACAAGATCTACCCACCAAATTATTTGTTATACCATTGCTGAAAATAGTTTAAATATGTAATGCACCTGAGGGGGCTTTGGAATATAGCGGAGCTGTCCTTACTGTATATAAGACAAATGCACTTGGAATGGGAAATAGAGGGGGAAGAAATGGAATAAGTAGGTTTTTTTTGTATTTAATTTGTAATGCTACCAACGTTTTTGTACACAGCAACACTCTTTAATACTGTCCAATACATACTTAGATGGGAAATTATGACAGGCAGTTTCTGCTGTCAAAATATGACTCCCCAGTCAAAAAACACTGTTTTAAACCTTAGAACCTTAGAAACCAGTGCTTTCTAAGGTGTGATTTGGGACCCTAAAGATGAATACAAAATCAATATCAACATCTTAAAACTAAAATGTATGCCAAAAATATATATTTTCTTTTTCTTTTTTTTAAATGAAATATTCTTTAAGGGAATGTCATGTGATCTACCTGCACAGCCTTTGTGATCTACTGGTAGATCACGATCTACCTTTTGCCCACCCCTGGTCTAGAGGGAGGCGGGTTTCAGTGGTTCAACGTGTGTTATGTAGGTGGAACAGTTTTGTGTGAGCCTAGTGTATACTACTGTAAACACTCACACATTAAGTGAAATTCATTGTTTACTCAGGATTTGATCTAATGTCAAACCCAGGCGATAAAATGTTGCCCTCTACATTCTACAACCAGAATGGATCAATCTCTCCTCGGGCGTTGTCCCTCTCTATACTACTTTCCATCATCTTTTAGGTCACTCACTCCATCTCACCGCCTAGCACTCTGACCTTGTATGTTGTCTGTTTAAATAGACACTAGTTATGTTGTAGAGATGTTGTTGGTTGCTTGTTCACACATTCTATTATTATGATATATAAATGCATGTTTACTTTTCCAATGTCCACACTGCAGATGCTAAGTACGTTATTTAGATAGGTGTATTATTTACACAGATGTTAAATGTTTAACTGCTAACCTATTTACTTTGTAAAAAGGATGCGTCACAATTATCGATTGATCATTCCTGAGGCTCAAAACAAATCGTAATGTTTGACAGGCTAGTCTGCCATCCAAAGGCTGACCACACTGACTAGTTCATTTATGTGACTGTCTATTTGCATTCTGCATTAGGTCATAGGTCAATGTTGAAGTATACATGAACAAGTTCACGAGGATACAAAAATAAATGACATTATTCACTGATAAAGCTTTTGTTATGGCTTAGTTACAGTAATTTAAAAGATACACATGCTTCTGTTTGTGCTTATTTATGTAAATAAAACAGTTGATAGGACAATGCAATGCTGCTGTTATAGAGCGTCGCAGTCCCGCCCCCTCGAGAGACCCGGAAAAGAAATCCCCGTTCATTTTCCTCATAGATTTTTCAGAAATAATTTATTTAAAGACGTTTACGCCGCGGACAAAGCCAACTCTTGTCGTGACAAATCATGACAACAAAGTAACAAACACAATTTTTCGGGCTGAACAAATAATTAGAAAGAAGAAGAAAACGGCAGGTTACAACACTTTTTTGTTGTTTTTCTTCTTTGTAATTATTTGTTTGGTCCAAAATATTGTGTTTGTTGTCATGATTTGTCACGACAAGAGTTGGCTTATAAGGTCTTTAAATAAATACGTTTTGAAATGTCTATGGGAAAAATGCATTGGGAACTATTTCCAGGGCCTGGCGTCGTCATGAAAGGGGGCGGGACTGCGACGCTCTATTGTAAGCTAGGATAGTGAATGATGTCATTTTTGATTTATTGTCAATCAGCTAAGACAATGACCTGAAGGATTATCTCAACTTCACCCTTTGATTTTAATAACAAGACTGGAATGTGTGTGTGTGTGTGTGTGTGTGTGTGGGGGGGGGGTGGGGCGGGCGGGTGGGTGTGTGTGTGTGTGTGGCGCGTGCGTGCGTACGTTTCTCTGTGTGTACATTTACACCAAAGGTTGGATTCTTAGTAAAAGTCCTACTTGAACAATAGCATCCGTATTCTGGGGGTAACATTAGCCCCAAAAAAGCAGTGTGTGTGTGTTTAATTAATCTGTTCTTATTAACAAAAATCACACCCGTGTGAACTGAGTGGTGCAACTCCCCCCCCCCCCCCCCCCCCCCCCCCTTCTCTCTCTCTCTCATTAGCAGGCAACAGTGCAGCACTATCTCTCTCGCGCCACTTTTGCCCCTACTGGTACTCATGGTCACACACATAGGTTAACACATAGGTTAACACACAGTCACATAGGTTAACACGGACATTGCTGTTCCTTGGAGTGGTTGCACCACTCAAAAATAAGTACCTGGCTGAGCCATGTGGCCCACAGGTCAGGAGTCTATCGCTTGTCTCTGTATTTTGTGAGTAATCATTGCTGTAGAGTGCTTGTTCAGTAATAGGGGTCTCCATGTCTCTTCAGCTCTTTAATTAACATAAAATGCAGTTTTCCTCCTGATACCCTGATCGTCCGTCTAGAGCTGGAGAGTTCACTGTTATGGAACAAAAATATTGCTATCCAGAGATTTGTGTCTTTTAATTAAACGAAAAAGGTTAAGAGACACACACACAGTTGCATACTCATACACACACATGCACAGTTGTGCATGTGTGTGTATGCGTGTGCCCAGCTGGGATGCATTAGGGTAGTAGTGACTGACAGTCTGAAATGTCAGAACTGTCCCACGGAGGACAATACACGCCAGGGGCACAGCCCTGAAATGTCATCCACATAGCAATACCTGCTTTTAAATCCCTGACACTCTGACACTCACACACACACACGCACGCATGCACGCGCGCACACGCACACAGGGCCAGTGAACAAACATTCTCAGGTGTGTATGTGCATTTTGCAAGGTTATGATGAGGTCGTGCAAATTAAACATTAAACCACAGTACCACGCACACACAATTAGAAAGTTCACATGAAAGATGGCCATCAACGTCCCTCTTGTGCCAATCGTTAAGACAAGTGAATCATAATAATAGAAAACATTTATAAGCTTTGGCTCGGCCAGTAAGAAGTGATTTGATTGAACAGAGTTATTGATTTATTTATTCATGAGTTAGATATTTTCATTAATTTGGACCTAACCTACCTCAACCACTAACCCACCACAAAGCAGCTAATCAATGCTTTAGGCTTGCTTGGGGCTAAACGGGCTACTGTGTACAAGTTGTGCCTGATTTTCCACCTCCAGAAATCGTATTGTCGTGACATCGGTGACGTGAGCTTGTAGATCAGTTGTTTTAGCCTGACCTTGGCTTCACCTGTCCTGTCTGCATGTTGACCGTGGAGAACAAACACATTAGCATTGCAGGGGAAACCCATGTGGGAAAACTAACACCGTTAGCTTGCTAAAGGTTAGCTTAGCTAAGTGAAATAGAAGCACAGGTGTGCTAAATGCAGGTTTTTTTTGTTGTTGCTGCTGCTGCTGCTGCTGCTGCGCTATTTATTTTTCATTGTCAGTGTCACTAGGCCTGACACAATTATTACATAATTGCCTAGTTGCAAGTTGCAAAAATGTTTTTACGAAGCCTAAAAGGCAAACAGAAATGTAATTTCTATTCATAATATAGCTTTTAATCCTACTGGCTGGCACCTACAGTACCTGGCACATCATCAGGAGTGGTGGTCTAGTGGAAACAATCTTTGTTGTCCCGCATCATCTTTCGTAAAAGTGGTGACGTCCATGCCCAATTGGCCATAATGCCAGAGCCAACATGTGAATTTTGCGTGTAGACTCAAGTTGTCTTGTAGCTGTTAGATGAGAGGTTCTCAAAATGGGGTACGGGTAACCCTCGATGCTATAGTTAATTATAGCATCACGATCAGTTTAACCACTTTAACCCTACTGTGTATACAGTACATTGGCTACTTGAAAATGTTCAAGCTCACAACAACACTGCCCGTGGTGAGCTTGTAGATACATAGAGACATTTTGAATATTTTGATAACAAAACAAATCTAGTATGCGAGTACTGAGTACAAAATATGGGGAAAATATAGGGGACTGTGGCCAAATACATAATTAATTTGGGGGTCCTTGACATGAATTTGTTTTTGTTGTCTCCACCAGGCCGAAGGCATGGGGAGAGAGTATGTTTTGCACTCCGTCCGTCTGTGTGTCCGTGTGTCCGTCCGTCTGTGATCAGCTAATCTCCGGCACCGTTAACCCGATTGATGCCAAATTTTGCACACACACTCCCTGGATGCCAACGATGAACCTCTGCCCCAAAAATTCCAGAACGGCCTGTTATAGCGCCACCAGGAGGCTGCTTTGTGCAAAACAAGTTTTTGGACAGTACACCTTCAGATTTTGTCCAAACATCACGCAAATTGGTACACAGTCTCTCTAGAGCCATTCAACGAAACGGGTCTTTCAGATTTCTCAGACTCCATCCTGATTGGCTAAGATTGGCCTCCAAAGTTCGCAGGAGTGCTCAGTTTCAAACAAAATGCTGCAAATCATGAACACATCGTGTCATTTCCGTGAAATTGTGCACGCACATTCCCACTAGGCCGAGGAAGAAATGCCACATGAACATTTTCAACTCAGCCTCATGGTGGCGCTATAACTGGCCGAAAAGTGTTTTTACCTCTAACTGCACGGATCTGTAGATAACTACTAAACGCAGCGTCCGATTGTGGTGAAACCGTGCATGCATATTCCCACTAGGCTTTGGAAGAAATGCCACTTGACAGTTTTCAAATCAGCCTCATGGTGGCGCTACAACAGGCCAAGCCGCATCTCTCACACACACACACACACACACACACACACACACACACACACACACACACACACACACACACACACACACACACACACACACACGTTTATATTGCGCCTAAACATTTTGCCAAACATCACACACACACTCCTATCCTCCTGGTGTAGACCTGTGCCCAGAAGGGCACTTTTTCTAGTTTGTTTTGTTTTTTTGAGAACTACTAGAGTCCAATGGATCCGTCTGGCTCAGACTGTGGTAGGAATTTGGATCCGAGGCTAACGTGTGTGTGTGTGTGTGTGTGTGTGTGTGTGTGTGTGTGTGTGTGTGTGTGTGTGTGTGTCTGTGTCTGTGTCTGTGTCTGTGTCTGTTCAGACCGAACGGGCAGCATCAGTACCCTGGACTCTCTGGACTTCGCCCGCTACTCGGATGACGGGAACAGGGAGACGGACGAGAGAGTGGCAGGTAAGATGAAACGCACCTGGCCTTTACAGACCTGAGGTGACGGAGAGACCCATCGACTGCAGCCCTCCCACTCCTCTCTCTGAGGAACTAAAACACAGAGGAGGTTGGGAACATAGCAGGCAGGGATTCAATGCTACCATATAAAGCGACCTGAAAAATAAATTTTCAGTTTTTACTAAAGAGCTGGAAAAGCACTCAGCTATTTAACACTTATTTTAACAATAATACCACTTTCAGTACCTTTTCAGTTATAGCTGTTATTTGAGCATTGCTAGGGCTAAAAAGCGGTCTGATCAAACCCAGAGTAATGTAGTAAGAGAGTGGTGACACGCTTTGATCTCGCCGCAAAGCGGGTGCCTATGGGCGATAGTTCCAAACATTGCTCCTATGGCTGGAACTATTCCATTGAGATAGAACGAGCACTTCCGCATTCCATTGTTACAATGAGAGTCAACGGGAGTGTCATTACTCTCTTTTATACTACTCTGATCAAACCTAACTGTGATGTCACAGTTGACACAACGAAACCATCCGGGATGCACTGTATTATTGTACATTTGACACTGGAATGTACTCTGGGTTATTGTAATTGTAGACTTACTATTAAATGTTATGCGTGTGTCTTGCATCGTTCATGTTCCAGTTCCAACAAGCCAGAGAGAGGATTTTGGATTGGGCTTGGTGGAGACTGGCCTCCTGAAAGTTGGCAGTATGTGTGTGTGTGTTATTTTTGGTACGAGGCCTGTACCAACGCTGTTAGGATTCACACTTCTCCTGCTACCACGAGGTTTGGTCGGGACACACGGCACAGTTCATTATCACTGTAAAGATAACAGCCAGTGAGCTGGCTGTCTGACACCATCGCTCCTTCAGTGAAGATTGAGGACATCTGCTAATATTCCATCGCAAGTCGTCCCCCAAACAATTGAATATAAATATATTAAAAAAATATATATATTATATATTTTTTTTGAAATACATGAAATACATGTTTTCATTGTGATACTGATAAATAGGAACTTAAAGTATACTCTGATCATTGAAATAAACATACTCTGAAAATGCACTCGGCTCACCCATCTGACCACTTATCAAGCTGCCGTGTTAAGTGGTCAGATGTTGTTATTATGGTGTCCTCTTGCTGAGACAACCGACAGGATGGCAATAAAGGCCTTTACCCATGGTGTGGTTTGTTTGATTAAATCCAGTTTGTTCACGGATTATTCCACTGACCTGTTGATATAAAGGCTGACGAAATGCTTAAAGGGACACTTCACCCTTTTTGCTAAAAAATATATGTTAATGACGATAACACTTTCCTGGGGGTCTTTATGTGTGTAATATGTGGTTTTAGATATTTTAGATTGTAGCAGTGAGCCCAGTGTCTCTGATGTCATGGACACTGGGCTCACTTACTTCCTGGGCTACAATTCACATAATACTTTGGTGCACTGCTCCTCCTTGTGGATAGGGGAGGTCTGTCTTACTGAGACAACATGTAGTCCAGGAAGTAAGTGAGCCCAGTGTCCATGACATCAGAGACACTGGGCTCACTGCTACAATCTAAAATATCTAAAACCACATATTACACACATAAAGACCCCCAGGAAAGTGTTCTAAAGCTCCTAAACGTCATTAACATATATTTTTTTAGCAAAAAGGGTGAAGTGTCCCTTTTAAGGTGTGAATGGGTGGATGTAATGCACAATCTTATGTAAAGCGTTGGATAATCCACCATTTTGGTATGACACTTACAATATCGTGTGAGACTGTATGAAGATTTGTTCCCGCCGCAAGATACAAAAATAAACGTTCGCTTCACGTTTACCAACGCTGACCAGTGACCAGCGCTACCAAAGCAAAGTCATTCAAGCGACTAGCTCTGGTCCATAGCCTTCTACTGCTTCTACGATTCTGCCCTGCAGTATAAGGCTATGGGACTTTCGGTTTTAAATCTCAAATCGAAATCAGACCAGCCTCTCCTCTTTAGCGTATTTTAAAAGAACGTTTTTGCTACTCACCAAAACAAAGGCGGGTTGTGTCATTAGAAAGCCTACTTTCCTTAGTGGACGCACTCTGAGCCCCCCGCCACACGTATAAACGGTACTTTTTGGCCAGAAAGGGATTTTGTTTCCACCGGAAAAGAAATACTTTTAGTTACTCCAATGCGCCCTCTACCGATATTGCCCAGAGAACTGCCTCATAGAGAATAGTTTTCCTCCGGTGAAAAAATATCCCTTTCTGGCCAAAAAGTACCGTTTATACGTGTGGTGGGGGGGCTCAGAGTGCGTCCACTAAGGAAAGTAGGCTTTCTAATGACACAACCCGCCTTTGTTTTGGTGAGTAGCAAAAACGTTCTTTTAAAATACGCTAAAGAGGAGAGGCTGGTCTGATTTTGATTAGAGATTTAAAACTGAAAGTCCCATAGCCTTATACTGCAGGGCAGAATCGTAGAAGCAGTAGAAGGCTATGGACCAGAGCTACCAAGCGACTAGACATAATCTTGTGGCGGTAACGCACCTGAAAAATACATTTGTATTACATCATCAGAATGGGTTATTGAAGCGTATGTGAATATAACCTTTTTTTCTAATTGAACACTGTTTTATAATATTTAGGTAATTTATGACACAATGGGGCTTTAATGTGTTTTTATATAAACAGCACAGATGAATGAATGCACAAGTAAGGCCACAATAACCATGCAGCAGAGACATGGTGATAATACCACCACAACACATCACTAAGCAGACAGTCTGCATTATGGGTTCTAAAGGATTTATACACTGTCGCACTTCCCCAAATTTGGCATCTTCACTCCACCCCTCACCTCCCCTCTAAGGATGGGACAATAGGAAAAGTTTTATGTGGCCAAAAAAATAATGATAATAATAATTATAATTATAATTATTATTGCGATAATAAAACTAAAAACATATCACTTTTGTTTACATGTCGCTTGGAAAAGCTGACGTCGAAATTAAAAAAAAAAAGTTTTCTAAATCATGACAATTTTCTGAAAGATTTGAGGCACATTTTAACGATTTTTCAAAAATAGCAGACCTACAAGTTCATAGCGCGCCACTCGGTGGCGCGCTATGAGCTTGTAGATCTGCTATTTTTCAATAGCTAAATTACAACATAATGTTTTAAACACCAAAAGGGGTTCCCGCCCAAAATGGGTTAAATTCCTGCGATATGATTATTGCGAGTTGTTTGATCGCTAAACGATAATAAAAGAGTTATCGTCCCATCCTTACTTCCCTTCCCCTCCCTCCCCCCATCTTGCCAAGATGTCCTCCCCTGGCTGTCTGACTCTGGGTTTTTTCTGGCTTTCCTCTGACGTTGATCAAACCCCAGTGACCAACACTGGACAAGTCACTCCATCCAGACTAGCTACTTCATTTTGATTTATTTGATTTATTTCTCAACCCCCTTCAGTTGTTCTGTTCTCGATCTTCATTTATTAAACTCCCCCCCCCCCCTCCCCCCCCCACATTTTCTTGCGGTTGCATCCTGTGCACTCTTGATCTGCACAGAGGTTACATAGTTTTTAATGGGAAAGTATAGCAGCATGTTGATCCAACATTAAATTAATAAATGTCTTGTTATATTCCATAGTATTGCATATAGCCCACCACATTTGCATTCCGCTGCTCGTACCTGCATAAGTGTAGTGACAATTTAAATAAACCTTAATTTATAATTAACACACTCCTGAAATGTCGGTCAGGACTCAAGAGTCAGGAGTAGGACCCATGAAGTAGGAGTGATCTAAGTACTGTATGAAATAGTTGGACCGGGTCACATGCTCTAGATCTTAAGTAAAGACCAAGTCACATGCTAAATCTTAAAGACCAGGAGGTCACATGGTAGATCTTCAGCGCACAGCTATGCAATGTTTCTTTTTCTTTCTTTTCTTTTTCTTTTTTTTAAGCTCATGGCTTCTTAGCGTGTGTTATTTTGTGTCAAACATGCTGGAGATCTTGTGTGCCCCCCCCCCCCCCTTACTTACTGTTACTGTATGTTATGCATAGCCTAAAATGTGTATATATTTCTCATAGATTTAACTGTGACCTAATCACAATGATGCTCCTAATTACGGTATATTATCTCAGGTGTCACAGTGAACTCACTTCCAATGACATACAGTAAGGCTTAATGTGTTTCTAATATTAATAAATTAATTTACGAAAAACAATGTGGTGTAAATGATGATACAGTACATACATTTTGAAGGGTGTTTTATCTTTTATTGAGAGCTTGACATTTCATTTTTTTATGTTTATCTAAAGGTAACGATGGTGTAGTCGTGTTGCCTTTCAAACTTGTTTGTAACATTTTGGCCTAAAGCATGGAAGCACAAGGCTGTCGTTTTTGAGTGGCTTGGATCCGAATGATGTAATATCATTCATAGTCATGTGACCGGAGCCAAGTCTTTTATCTTGGGAGACAAAAATCCATTGTCAGACAGCTGGTAGATTATCAGATCGATAGTTTGACTACTTTTCCTGTCCTCAGATCCCAGTGCACTGATGGATGGAGGGATGGATTCATTCAATTTTGGCTCCTTTGTCCTAAATCAGTCACATCAGTGTTCTTACTGAGATGGAACTGTGGACAGGAAATCCTTCTGACATGTTTTAAAGGGGATTTTATTTATTTTTTTACACCTGGGCTCTATTTTTAGACCATGATGTGTTGAGTGCAAAAATATTGGAATTGGCCCCTTCATCATTGATCACCTCTGGACATTTTGTGTGCAGATCGAGGGGAAAGTCGGTAATTAACTAATTATGCTGGGTTAAAAAAAATATATATAATAAAAAATGTTGCCAAATGCCAGCTTCATATCATATATGTCTGTTATTCCAGTGAAGAAAAATACATAAAAAATAAACGAAACAGAATAGTTTGAATTCTAACAGGGCCCAAGTAAAAAAAACAACAAAAACCCTTTAATGCATTCCACACACTTCTCAGAAGGACTGGTCATCCAGACAGCCATACCATGATCCTCTGCTGCATGTGTTTCTTACATCCATAGTTTGCATTGCATGCCTCCTTTTGTTTGTTTTGTCATGTCATTCTTTTGTTTTTTTGGACCCAGTTTCTTATGATCTCTACTTTTTGTGTGTGTTTTGTTTTCCATCTTTTGTTTTCCTCCCTCCCTCCTGCGTGTGTTTTCTGTGTGTTTTGTCACTTCCTATTCTGTCCAGTGCTGGAGTTTGAGCTACGGAAAGCAAAGGAGACCATTCAGGCTCTGCGCGCCAACTTGACTCAGGCAGCAGGTGTGGCCAACTTTTCACTTTCTTCTCCACCTCAAAGCCCTCCTTTGTTACATCCTTTTTTATTTTAGATTATTTATTTTGTTACAAGAACACAGACATGGATTAAAGTTCTCAGTCGCCGCGACTGAGAAGTACTGTAGCATTTTGACTGATGCTAGGTTCTCGGTTCACATGCGATCCTAGTTTACTGAGACACTATATTGTGCCATTTGTCATTGATGTGTTATTGTGTTTACCTTGCTTATTACGGTATAAGTTGCTCGACTCACCTTGGATAAGAGAGTCTGCTAAATGCCTAAATTGTAAATTGACCGATGTAATGATGATTTAAGTCATTCCTTAGTAGCCAGCATGTCTTCTATGGAAGCATGTCGGCTAGTTCCGTTTATTAGCTAATTTAAGATTGAAAGTATTTGAAGCGGTCAAACAAGCAAAATAAGAGATCTTAGAGCGTTTATGGTGTTTTTCATGAAAGAAAAGGTTGAAGCCTTAAATCTGCAATTTCTTCAAATGTGTGTCTGTATGAGAACAGCAGGGACACAGGTTTAGAATGATAATACCTAAACATCATAATTCTACATATTCTTCTGATTGAACAGAGCTCTAGTGTGGAGGGGGATTCCTTTCAAGCCGTTTCACAAATCGCAGCTTTTACAAGTTGGCCTGACAAACACTTTTTCAGTTTTGAGATTTGATTTGACTTTAATCCATGCACACAAGTCTGAATGCATTTGCCCCCTTTTTTTATCTAGAGAGCGAGGTAACGTCACAGGAGAGGAAGAACTTCAGTTCCAAATCCAGTTCTGAGATTCAGGTATTTCAGGAAAATAGAAAATTAATCAAAATTATATTTTGTAGTAGGGCTGCAACGTTATTTTCAGTATGTTTGAAACCTTTTTTGGAAAAGGTCCCGCAGACTGTCTAGGTCTAGGACTTGCACAAAACAACGTTTCGGTCCTTAGACCTTCATCAGGACAAACGTGTTTGTAGTACTAGACGGTGTGCGGGACCTTTTTCAATTATTGCAATTGGACCTTCCTTTTGTCCTACACATCTGTCATCAACCTCTTTGGTGTGCATTGCAATGTTGAAAAAAACACATCTTGGGGGTTTCTCTCTCTCTCTCTCTCTCTCTCTCTCTCTCTCTCTCTCTCTCGCTCTGTCTCTCTCTCTCTCTCTCTCTCTCTGTACATCAGGATCCTATCCGCCAGGTGGAGAAAAGAGCCTTAAACTTCCTCGTCAATGAATATTTATTAAAGAATGAATACAAACTCTCCGCCATTACCTTCTCCGATGAAAATGACGACCAGGTAAAGTTTATTTTTCCCCATGTTGCTTGCAAATATAAATTAATTAATTAATACAATATCAAATTAAATAATTCATGTCCTAAAGTAGTTTAAACTCCTTCTCATTGCTTATCACAGTCCCCTAATTGAAGTTGTAGTTTACGAGGAAATTGGTGGGCAACAAAATTGAAATGCAAAGACCTTTGAAAACGGCCATTATTAGTGGACTGAAGATGGTAGAACATCAGATGCTTAGAGTTAAAGACATTTGAGCTATGGAATGGTTGTCTTTGTGTTTATAGAACTTTGAGCTATGGGATCATGATGATTGTCTTCTTTGTCTTCCAGGACTTTGAGCTATGGGATCATGATGATTGTCTTATTTGTCTTCCAGGACTTTGAGCTATGGGATGATGTGGGCCTCAACATCCCCAAGCCCCCTGACCTGCTACAGCTCTACAGGAGCTGTGGCTCCCCTCTCACGTCGCCACGGGATATGGTGGACGTGGCAGTGGGGGTGGATTCAAGTGAGCTTCCAGGGAACTACATTTCCCATGATCCCCCAAAGAAGCCTGATCTCTCACTGCAGGTATTTGTGTGTGTATGTGCGTGCGGGCGGTATGTGAAAGAGAGAGAATGTAACTTTTGCTGAATTTTCGGCATTCTTCTATTGCTGTAAAAGGTTGTCTCTCATCCTCAGTTAGAAGGTGGAGGAAGGAACATGTCAGGATGACTGATAATAGATATCCCTATTCCCTAGCAAACCCAGTTCGAATCTTATCGGCTTATATCAGCTGTTTGGCCGATGAAAAAGCAAATGCTGTTCATGTTTATATAAATGTACTTTTGTGTCATAACCTTTTTTTACCAGAATTTGTTACATTGCAATTTAGGCATGTTTCCAAAGCGACCAATAATAATGAGCAAGGTTATTATTATATATAATATTATTATTATAGCAGCGGAAACCATGCAATGCACCAACCAGCACATCAGGAGCAATTAGGGGTTCAGTGTCTTGCTCAAGGAAACTTCGACACTAACTCTGGGGGAGCCCGGGTTCGAACTGACAACCTTGCGGTTGCCATCCATCCACTCTACCCTTGAGCCACTGCCGCCCCTGCCCCTGCAGAGACAGTGCAGTGTCTCAGGAAACGTAGTATCGCAGATAGACAACGAACCTAGCGTCAGTCTATACATTTTAAACAATACTAATCAAAAATAAGAATCCGGGGCATGGTTGGCACAGTCGATAGTACTGTCACCTCACAGCTAGAAGGTCCTGGGTTCGATTCCCACTCGATTTGGGATGCTGTGGGCGCTGCTCTGCGGCGACATGGGCATAAGGGCTACGCTTGCATGCGGGCCCTTTGTCTGAGACAAATAATAAAGAACCTTGTGTCCTCTCCTCCACGTCATCAGTGCCCATACCCGAGGCGGGGTTGGCAAAAGGGCCTTTCTGTGTGGAGTTTGCATGTTCTCCCCGTGTCCCCTGGATAGGTACCCTCACAAAAACATGCAGTAATCCTGGTCTCTAAACTGCCTCCCCTGGCCTGCTGGGGCACCTGATGGAGGGGAAAGGAACTGGTTGGAATAACGTGTTCCTTCCACGCACTACGTCCAACCAGGGAAACTCCCCCCTGTCAGGTGTAAAGGAGCGACTTGGACACTCATGCATGAAGGAAGCATGGGTTCAAGTCCGTTGCTCTCCCCAGGTTGGCGGAGGGTGTGTAGAGCCCAGGATCACATTAGATAATTGACACAGGGGTGAAAAATGGGTTACAAAATCGTGGGATATAAAAAAAATGGCAGGCCAGCTATGTAATAATTGTATTTCGCTTGCCGTCTACAGCAGCAGACAGAGGTGGTGGAGGAGCTGGAGTACCAGATCAGTCTGCTAAACAACGAGAAGAACAGCCTGGCCCAGCAGCTCAAGAAGCTACAGAGGTGTGTGTTTGTGTGTGTGTACATTTACAAGACAAAAACATCACCATGCAATTTTAGTTTTCACATTTATATACATATATAGCTTGTGACAAAACACTGCAGGATATTTGGTCCACAAGGGTGTTACAAAAATGCATTTAAAAAGTAGGGCCCAGGAGCCAGTTGCACCACCTCACACTAAGTTAAAACTTAGCCTAGTTATAGCTTAAATGGCTTTTTCTGTAAGTCAAGACTTATGAATGAACAGCCTGGCCCAACAGCTCAAGAAGCTAAGCTACAGAGGTTTGCGACTTTGCGTACATTTATAAGCACAAACATCACCATGACATTTTTTTTTGCGGATAACCCAAGGTCCACAAGGGTGTTATCTATGCAAAAATGCATTAAAGAAAGTAGTGCCTAGAGATGTGGGAACAAAGTTCATGGTTCACCATACGGCCTAACTGTAAACAACAGTGTGTGTTGACTTTGTGAAGACTTCAATCCTAACATGTTTTCCTTCCTTCTATAAGTGAGATTGAGAGCCTGAAGAGGAGTGTATCTTCATCACCTGCAGCCTTGACCCCGCCCCTCTCTGATGTATGTATACCTGCCACGATTATCTGCTTAGAAAACATCGTTTTCAATTCATCGAATAATCGAAGAGAACCTTTCTTTTCTGCTAGTGTGTGTTTTAAACACAAACTTTGTCCTAACACAAACATTGAAGACAAAGGTGAGGACACAAATTCTGATTGGCCGGAATGAGATGATGTATGATGATAAGAGCACCACTCACTTCACACGGGTGTGATTTTTTCAATATAACCAGTCACATATAAATGTTATTGTCAGTTTCCATGGTGCAATTGATATGATCTCATATTTCATTGTAACTAACCAACCCAGTGTTAGTTCTGTCAGAGTGGTGGACTCAAAGAAAAAATGGAACTGTTCCAGTCCGCCACTCTGATTATCTCATTGATTATCTCAATTTGATAATAAACTTTCTGTATTAGTCTGGAGCCGGGACCCCAAATTTGGTCCATGGATATTGGGTACCATCTGGGGGGAAGAATTGCAGTTGCAAATAGTTGCGTTGGGAATCATTGGAGTCAGTGGACTGGCCTTTACACAAAGGCTTCCACTGTAAATATTATAACCTAAAGATTTAATACCATGTTTAAACATTACATACACAAATAGTTGCGTTGGGAATCATTGGAGTCAGTGGACTGGCCTTTACACAAAGGCTTCCACTGTAAATAGTATAACCTAAAGATGTAATACCATGTTTAAACATTACACAGATTCTAAGGAAATGTATTATGAAATCCAATACAAATAGTTGTGTTTAATGCATAGGATAACTTTTACTTTACCATTACATACATGAATTATCACCTTTTGCGGCAGGTGCTTTTTTCACAACAGTTGTTTACATGCAAAGCACCTCTATGGCTCACAGAATTGCTAATTAATCCATTCATGAATTATTTTGACCTACAGTAAGTGGAACAAATTGAATGCCGATTCCACCTCCAGTTCATGTAGTCCGTAAACTAGGACCTCAAATTTACCATCTAGGGGGAATCATTCTCATATAGATTTTTGGGAAGGTATACACCCCTAGTGCTAGGAAATATGTGATAATATTGCAGCGGTGGTAGCTTTCTGTGTGTTATCAATCCATTAATATAGTGGAGGAGGCTGAACAAACAGTCAAAAAGGACTGGGTGCTGGATCAAAATGAAGTCATATAAGAAATGAAAAAATCGGCACACCAATTCAGGCTCCCAAGTTTCTTTACTTTTAATCAGGTATATAAGAAATGAAAAAATCGGCACACCAATTCAGGCTCCCAAGTTTCTTTACTTTTAATCAGGTATATAAGAAATGAAAAAATCGGCACACCAATTCAGGCTCCCAAGTTTCTTTACTTTTAATCAGGTATATAAGAAATGAAAAAATCGGCACACCAATTCAGGCTCCCAAGTTTCTTTACTTTTAATCAGGTACCTGATTAAAAGTAAAGAAACTTGGGAGCCTGAATTGGTGTGCCGATCTTTTCATTTCTTATATCAATCCATTCATAACCCCATGTCAAAACACATTTCAAATTCAACCTATACGTAACCTAACAGAAGAGCATTCTACTTCAGACTTATGATTCTCTGATGATTATTGACCCTCTTTTTTTTTTTTTTTTTTAACAGTGGGCATAGCTTAGAATATAATTATGTTCTCTATTACTGGCAGTAACAACATAGTGACAACATACATTACACAAGATGCACTTCTGTTTTCAAGATGTTGCCACAAAAGGTTTCCTCTGTAAATATCCATAGATATAATACCATGATTACATACATTGATTCTAAGGACATTATGACATTCAGTAAACTAAATATAGCCTAATGCAAGTGTCTAAGAAAGTAGTGCATTTTACAAATGCCTTTTATATCCCAA